>NC_057388.1:31617866-31902681 GCF_019320065.1 Cervus canadensis | reverse complement strand
GGTTCCTTCCCATGTCCTGGCTATATAACATGCTGGCGATGAACTTGGGTGCACATGTCTCTTTCAGATTCTTGGTTTCCCTCAGTGTGTATGCCCAGGAGTGGGAATTGTGGGTCATATGGCCAGTCTATTTCCAGTTTTTTAAGAAATCCTCCACACTGTTTTCCATAGCGGCTTTGTAAACTAGTTTTGCATTCCCACCACAGCTGTAAGAGGGTTCACCCTCTCCAGCATTTATTGCTTGTAAGACTTTTGGATAGCAGCCATCCTGACTGGCGTGTAATGGTACCTCATTGTGGTTTTGATTTGCATTTCTCTAATAATGAGTGATGCTGAGCATCTTTTCATGTGTTTGTTAGCCATCTGTATGTCTTCTTTGGAGAAATGTCTGTTTAGTTCTTTGGCCCATTTTTTGATTGGGTCATTTATTTTTCTGGAATTGAGCTTCAAGAGTTGCTTGTATATTTTGAGATTAATCCTTTGTCTGTTTCTTCATTTGCTATTATTTTCTCCCAATCTGAGGGCTGTCTTTTCACCTTACTTATAGTTTCCTTTGTTGTGCAAAAGCTTTTAAGTTTCATTAGGTCCCATTTGTTTATTTTTGCTTTTATTTCCAATATTCTGGGAGGTGGGTCATAGAGGATCTTGCTGTGATTTATGTCGGAGAGTGTTTTGCCTATGTTCTCCTCTAGGAGTTTTATAGTTTCTGGTCTTACATTTAGATCTTTAATCCATTTTGAGTTTATTTTTGTGTATGGTGTTAGAAAGTGTTCTAGTTTCATTCTTTTACAAGTGGTTGACCAGTTTTCCCAGCACCACTTGTTAAAGAGGTTGTCTTTTTTCCATTGTATATCCTTGCCTCCTTTGTCAAAGATAAGGTGTCCATAGGTTCGTGGATTTATCTCTGGGCTTTCTATTCTGTTCCATTGATCTATATTTCTGTCTTTGTGCCAGTACCAAACTGTCTTGATGACTGTGGCTTTGTAGTATAGTCTGAAGTCAGGCAGGTTGATTCCTCCAGTTCCATTCTTCTTTCTCAAGATTACTTTGGCTATTCGAGGTTTTTTGTATTTCCATACAAATTGTGAAATTCTTTGGTCTAGTTCTGTGAAAAATACCAGCTTGATAGGGATTGCATTGAATCTATAGATTGCTTTGGGTAGAATAGCCATTTTGACAATATTGATTCTTCCAATCCATGAACACAGTATGTTTCTCCATCTGTTTGTGTCCTCTTTGATTTCTTTCATCAGTGTTTTATAGTTTTCTATGTATAGGTCTTTTGTTTCTTTAGCTAGATATACTCATAAGTATTTTATTCTTTTTGTTGCAATGGTGAATGGTATTGTTTCCTTAATTTCTCTTTCTGTTTTTTCATTGTTAGTATATAGGAATGCAAGGGATTTCTGTGTGTTAATTTTATATCCTGCAACTTTACTATATTCATTGATTAGCTCTAGTAATTTTCTGGTAGAGTCTTTAGGGTTTTCTATGTAGAGGATCATGTCATCTGCAAACAGTGAGAGTTTCACTTCTTCTTTTCCTATCTGGATTCCTTTTACTTCTTTTTCTGCTCTGATTGCTGTGGCCAAAACTTCCAACACTATGTTGAATAGTAGTGGTGAGAGTGGGCACCCTTGTCTTGTTCCTGATTTCAGGGGAAATGCTTTCAATTTTTCACCATTGAGGGTGATGCTTGCTGTGGGTTTGTCATATATAGCTTTTATTATGTTGAGGTATGTTCCTTCTATTCCTGCTTTCTGGAGAGTTTTAATCATAAATGAGTGTTGAATTTTGTCAAAGGTAAAGCAAACTTTTAATGTTAACCCATCTACCCCTTTGTAAGTCTCCAGCTTCTGAAAGAATGCAGATATCTAAGCAGATAACAAAAGCACATGTAACATGATGGCAATACATTCTCTTCATGGGAAGTTTTGCCCAGAAGTAGAAACACAAGTTTTTCTCAACAAGATATTTCAGGTGCTGTAATAGGCAATTCAAAGAGAAACAGAGTCTCAAGAAATTATCAAGGTATTTTCTTGAGCTCCAAAAGCACTGCAGATGGTGACTGCAGCTATGAAATTAACGATGCTTGCTCCTGGGAAGAAAAGTTATGACCAACCTAGACAGCATATTAAGAAGCAGAGACATTACTTTGCCAGCAAAGGTCCATCTATTCAAAGCTATGGTTTTCCAGTAGTCATGTATGGATGTGAGAGTTGGACCATAAGGAAAACTGAGCACTGATGAATTGACTCTTTTGAACTGTGGTGTTGGAGGAGACTCTTGCGAGTCCCTTGGACTGCAAGAAGATCCAACCAGTCCATTCTAAAGGAAATCAGTCCTGAATATTCATCAGAAGGACTGATGCTGAAGCTGAAACTCCAATACTTTGGCCACCTGATGCAAAGAACTGACTCCCTGGAAAAGATACTGATGCTGGGAAAGATAGAAGGCAGGAGGAGAAGGGGATGACAGAGGACAAGATGGTTAGATGGCATCACCAACTCAATGGATATGAGTTTGAGCAAGCTCCAGGAGATAGTAAAGGACAGGGAAGCCTGGTGTGCTGCAGTCCACGGGGTCGTAAAGAGTTGGACACAACTGAGTGACTCAACAGCAACAACAAAATTTAGGTAACAAAATGGGCTCATCTGGAAATCACAGAACTTTTGCTTTAGTCGAAAAGATGTTATTACCAGTCAGAACAGTCTGGATGGTACAGTTTGGAACTCTGAGCTGTGTAACAGAGTTTATTTTATGTCTACCCAAGTGGCTAGCAAAACCATGATTGGCAAAAGCAAGGTATTATCTGAAATATTTATATCCAGTGTAATGAAAATGGTACTAGGTAAAAATAGTTCAGTAAATGAAAATTCTAGAAAGCATCCAGTACTCTTTGCCACATTGGTTGGCATTAAAATCCTCCTCAGTTAGTAATCACTTTATTACTTTATTGAATTACTTTATCCAAATGTTCAAGAAATACTGCTATGGTAATATATCTCTTGAGGTACATTTTACTACTGCTTTTATACATTCTACACTTTCATTCTTTTTAGTTTGCTATATTTTACTGACCTAAAACTTCATCATTTTTGTACCTATCCCCTATTTTGTCCAGTTTTTGTAAGTCTTCAAAAAATGCTCTTGTGAAGGACTGCTCATCTCACAAACAAAAATTAAGGTTCTATTTTTTTCCAAGACCTAGAATTTCATGTACAAATTAAGATAAAACAAAAATTTCCACCTGCCTACCTTATGACCCAGACACAAGATCAGCAAGAGAAAGCAATAGCTATTGTTATCTTCTTTAGTTTAAAATAATCACTGATATTTTATTTTGGTATGCAAGTAAAAACTTGCATTGTTAGCAAGAAGAAAGAAAAAAAAAATACCTCTGTTGAGTCAAGTTGAGATTCCCACCCGTGTTTTAAAGTGCATCTATTGTAATCATGCAAACTTAACATTTTACAGTAATTTATACAGACACTAATATTCTTTCTTATCTAAATGACAACTGTCTAAATGCCTAAACCAGAATTTGTTATTGAATTACACAGACCTTCCATTAAGTGCCACTGAGATTGATGCCTTTTGATTTCAACTATAATTTTAAGACCAAATGTAAAGATACTTGAAGCTAATGCTATTAAACCAGAATTTGAGGTAATACTCTCAGATGTTTTATTACTGGTTAGGAACATAAATTCAGCCTTGAGCTCTCCTTTTAAGTCACATGACATTTATCTGATAGTGGCCACAATGTCCTCTCTGTAGGAATCTAAAGACCTGTATCTACTAGTTCTGATCAGATAGCAAAGTTCAAGGCAATGGAGGTCAAAAGTGAAATTAAACCATGAATACCCGTCACAGTAGGGAAAAGGGAAAATGGTTAACAAAATGTCAAAAGTGAATCTACAGAAAATGTGCAGAGGTGTATGTGCCCAGGAATAGGTACAAACAAAGGCGACAGCCCCTAAATATACTCTAGGAAAACCACTGTGAACCTGTTCCAGTGTTGGAGTCAAAGAGGCCTTTATTTCACTCTAGGGTTTTCCTTTACTCTAAGCTTTCAGACCTAGATTCCAGGATGACAAAGAAAAGGCATTAAATCTTGTAAGTAAGAGCTCTTCTGCTATTGGAAGATAGAAGTATCAACTCTTCAGTAGTCTTATTAGTTCTAATCACACATCATCAGTTATTTGCCCAAAATTCAAATAGTAGAGTTGGCCCTTCATTTAACCCTTCACAAATCCAGGCATTTATCTTTGTTATGTGAATTTTTTTGCCTCTTCATTTTAATAACACAAACCCAAAATAAAACCAATACAACAGATCATGACAGAGCAGTATATAATATACAGGTCCTGTCTTAATTTATCAGTTTTTTAAATTATTTTAGGTAATATTACTTTGCTTCTTTGGCTATAGGATTGTATTTAGGTCTAAATCAATAGAGCACATTACTGTCTTAACTAGGTATATAGTTATTTCTCTGTATAGCTTTTGTATATTTAGGTAGTTGGCAAATTCGTTGAGGACATATTCAATATATCCTACTACCAGGTATGATATTTTTCTGTGCCCAGTATAGTTATGAATAGACGACCCAATGGTCACTGAAAAATTTAAAGCTAAATTAAAACACACACATACATCATTACCTTAATGTATCACTCTCTCCAATAAATATATAAAGCAAGTAGATAAGAAGTATCTTTTATATTTCTCAACCCATATGTTCACTCTACTTTAATAAACTTTAATAAAATAGCAATAAAATCAAACAATTTAGTAATAAGCATTTTACTACCGGCACACAAGGAGCATTTCTGTCCTCAGAATTTACATGTATTTTTAACTGCATCTTCCCACCATGTTACTGATTATTTAAAATAAACATGACCATTGTGATTCAACTACTTATTTATATTTTTTTAAAAACTGAAATAAACAAGATATTTTATCTTTTTAAGGTCATCCAAATAACTGCAATGAGTTGAAAAAAGCAAGAATGTCACTTAGCTTGAAATAAAAATTATGGCTCTGAATTCAGAACCAAGGTTAGAACATTGAAGTTTCCTTTAGTTCTCATGTCTGACTTACTCTATGCTGGAAAATTAAATGTAAGATAAAAAAAATTATTTTCTCTCCAAAATATTCTAATTAAAAATAATTTTGCTTGAATTTCTTGTGATTCTAGTATGCAGATGGCTACATAGAAGAGACCACAGATGTTGGCAGCAGCAAGTCTTATATCTGAACTTCACTTTCATTGTTACCAGCCATATGACCTGTGACAGGGTCCTTTACTCCCTGACAAAATGCTATTGGCATTCTTGACTGTAAATGTTTAACTAAGATTGAGAACTTCTATCTTTGCCTTAAAATTTTATTCTCTTTGTTCAGCCTGGGTGATCTCATTGGCTTTCATTATTTTAACTTCTATTTGTAAGTTGGTAACAAAAATGTTGCCTGAGATTTTCATCTTTTGTAGCAGAGACAATTCCAGTCAACCCACTCAACAGCCCTGTCTTACCTTTTTCTCCTCCTGTATCTTCCCTCAGTAGGTACAGAACTGATTGCCATGTGATCTACTGTCGAATACACCCATTTTTTCTCCTCTGCTTCAGCTACAAGAGCAGCTGTTCATGAGATTTTAGCCTTTCCATTCTCTTGCCTAAATACTTTAGTGAATCCCAACAACTTACAAAAGTTAGTATTATGAGATTTAAATCCTATATTTCAGGACCTCTGTGTACTAAACCTTGTCTACCTCTCCAATTTCCGCTCTCACCATTTCTCCCCTCACTTTTTTTGCTCACACTGAGTTATTTACAGTTCACCACAAATATCAGGATATTTCCAATTACTCTTTCTTCATGTTTCTCTGTTCATTTATACTTTCCTCAACCCTCCAACTAAATAACATCATCTCTTCAGACACAGATCATGTGTCATCTCCTGCAGAAACAAAACTCTTCTCTAATTCCCTGCCTCGCTTGCTCTGATTAATATGCAATAAAAACCCAGTATTGATTCTATGGCAGCACACTCCATTTATTTTTGAAATTATCTCTGCCTATATCTGTGTTTCCTTATTTCTCTATGGTTCTTATCATTTGATTCCTAAGCATGTAAGAGGTATTCAGTGAGGATCTGAAGGATGAATGACTAAATATATAATATCTGAGCTAGGCTTTAAGAAAATAAGCAAGATTGTGACTTGTGCAAGTGGTAGAAAGGTTGTTCCAGGCACTGCACGCCCTGAGCCCACAAGTGAGGAGGAAACCAGAGCACATACAAGTCAATGTAAAGTCAGTCAAAGGAAAATGGTTCAGACAGCAGGAGTCGTTCAGTAGCAATGGCTGTTACCACCTGGCTGTGTCCTCTCTGGCTACTTCAAAGTGTCCAGAGACCCTTCTCCAATCCAGGTAGCCTTCTATACCTCAGCACTTCATATGGATAATGAGAAGATTTGTTAAAAATTTCTGACTTCATACTTTATGATAAATATTACATAAAATCAACCAAAGTATCATTTCATAATCATATACCAGGAAGAATAGAGCCTTGTCTATGTCCAATTCCCACTTGATGAGGAGTTGAGAAAAGTCTTGCTCATGGATTATTACCATGAATAATCTGTTCCTCTTATCAGGGAACATCTCTGGTCTGGATTTCAGCACTCTCTCATTGTCTTCATACCACACCATTCTGTGCTGAATGCTTTCATCCTTGCACTGCAGAATTTTTTCAGTCTTTGCTTTAAGGTCACCTTAAGTATTTTTTTTTTTTTTAAATCAAAGTGATGGTTAAGCTAGTTTTTTTCCTCTCTGTTATGCTCTACAAACTGTCTGGCCTGCATCACTTGGTACTGTGGACTGATTTCTTTCTATTTGGGGGGACCTGAATTTCTCTGTCTCTAATCTTAGGACATTGTGTTCTCTAGCCATCTGTTCCAGGGTTCTGCCTACACAGCAGAGATGGGGGAAATGCTTTATATCCAGCTTCTTCTGTTGGGAAGAGTAGCTTCCAGATTGAGTGTGAACTAACAGCAGAACCCCTACTGCATGGGAATGTGGAGGTCATGGCATTTCAGGTATAACACAGTGATGCCCACTCCTAAGTCCCTCAGCTCTGTTCATCTCCAATAGACAACCTCATACTCGATGTCATGAAACTCAACAGGGAACATTTGTGGTAGCAAAACAGAATTTATGAAGCTATTACATTTGCAAAGTCAGATGAAGTCAGAAATCATGGAGAGTTTTAAATGAAGAGCTGCATAAAGACTGAATAACCAAATAAAGGTAATTCCATGAAAATAGTAACATCAAGACTTACTCTTATAATAGTGAGATATATCTTATTTTTACTTTCACATTGAGACTGTTAGTGGGTGCAAATGTCAGCATGTAAATTAGTTTGGTCAAAAACATATCATGTGCTTCAAAATTCTAAACATACTTTTCCTAAACATTAGCTGGAATTTTCCATTAAAAGGCGTGACTTTTTTTTTTAATAACCAACAACAAAAACTTTACTTTTCCAGGTTGTTTTAATACTAAAAATAAATAGCTCCTGGTCACCCATGCATTTATACAAAAGTAGTATCCACAGCAGTTATTGCTGAAGGACAGCCACACCTTCTGAAAGCATAAAAATAGGCTTGAATTCACCCTTGGAAAATTGAAAACTCATAGTGGCATGTGTTATGTTTGATAACAGTGTTACTTGGCAGAACAAATTAGTGATGTCCAATCAACATCAAAAAGGCACACTGGAACATATCAGACAGAAAGTTATTTTGACACATTGGAAATGTAGTATGTGTATTAAAAAAAAGACTCAGTTGAGCTTAATTTCATTTTATACAAATTTGATCTTCTGTAGATAAATGTGACATCTCTAATTTTAATGAGGTATCCTTAGCATTTAATTATCAGTTATTCATTGAAATGTTTTGGCTATCATGACACTTGACTGTTTTTCTTTTTGTTATTACTGGGTTCTCTGTGTAGTGTGGTAAACATACCTCTATTTCAGAGATGAAGGAAAATATCCAGTAGGGGCTTAATACTGTAAAACATTAAATAAAATATATGCAAATTACATTTCTCTGATATTATAAAATGTTCACCTATCTTGTCATCAGTATGCCTTGCCTTTAAACAATGTTAATAGATATTCTCTCACAAGTGTTCAAATGACTATGTAGAAATGACTAGTTCATAATAGTTTCTTTTTATACATATAAAATTGTTACTTCAGTATTTCAAAGTTCTCGATAGAAAAACGTCAAGACAGTTTGAATACATATAGAAGAATGACTTCCATAGATATTTTCCTTTGAAAAATATCCATGTATTGAAATATAATACCAATTTCAAATTTTTGTCTTGAAATGTTAAAGGCTCAATGTTAGAGAAGTTGCTCTCATTTATGATTTGGAAAACAAAATTCTACCAAATGTACCATGATGCCATTATGAATGAATTTTTCTGACAGTGCTGAAGATAATGGGGCATGCCACCCACATCTCTTTAGGAATGGAGCCTCCATCCCCCACATGCAAGGACTTCTGACTGTTGAATCAAGGAGATTCACCTCCTTGCCACGATTTTCAATACCCTTGAAAGACTACAACTTCAGACCTCCACTGGGATCTGGTGAGGCCTGTGCTGAAAATAACCCCTTTTCAAATTACCCCCTGGCCACCCCCACTACCCTGACCATCTCACAGGAATTAAGGGTATTTCCTAGCGTAATGCATGTAAATGTCTACCTTGGAATCTGTTTCCTGGGGAAAATGATCTATGAAAACTAGCACTGGGAAACAGGCACTAAAATGAGGTTTTGGGAACCATACCATCCACTGTCCAGATACCATCCATCACTGGTGTTAGATAAAATGAAGAGTCTCTGGCCTGTGATTTTATCCACTGGTGAACTGGATAGGATGGGGAAGGGGAAGCTCTGGCGAGTATACTAACTTAGACACTCCCAGGGTTTCAAGGAAGTGGCAATCATAGTTACAGCAGAGGCAGATGGCTCTTGATGGATGCTACTGATGCGTTAGAGAAAAAATATAAAAAGAAAAGTAGAGGATGATTAATTACCAATTCAAGGAAAAATGTGAAAGCTAGATGATCTCCCTGGTAAAATAGAAAAGTACCTTGTCTCCCTCATCCTGGAAGCAGTAAAGGCTAAGGATCAGACCCAGAACTTAAGAGTAGTAAAGCTCTCAGGAAGACTCAGGTCTCACCTCCAGCAAGTCTATTATGCCCATGTCAGATGCATTGTTGGGAAGGAGTGGGAATCTAAGATTAAGTTTGGAAAATCTGAATTTCCAGACCAGTAGCCCCACATGAGTCACAGCCCTCTGGTCCTTCACAAGTGGCTCTCTGCTCTTAGTTAAAGGTTGGTGCTCCTTCTACTCACCAGAACATCAAGTTAGAATTTATTTATATGAGGGCATTACACATGATGCAAACAATAGATTCCAAGCAAGGACATTGGAGACAGATGTTGACACTGTATTAGGATGGCTTTTAGAATCAGAAAAAGCAATGACCCACACTCAGTGAAATAAAAATGACAAAAATGTCATGGAAAATTGTGGAAGAGGTCAAAAGGCTCAGAGATTAGACATGCTAGAGTAGGTATATTATACAAAGTCAGCACAAAAGTCCAGCAGATAACTATATTTCACAGAGAAGACACAGAGGAGCCTCTGTTTAGCAAAGTGCTGAGAAATGTGTTTGTGAGAAGGGTAACAACCAGCATTATTAGGAAGCTCGGTGGTGGCTGTCATCTGTAGGATAGGGGGATCAGTAGGAGATGCTGTTACAGAAATGACTCCCCTGACAGCGGGGAATGGTATCATCTCCCAACCAGTAAAGGCCATATGGTGTCACTTAACCATCAGAGACAAAGTTGGAGCACTGATCCTAATGAGCAACAAGGCTGAACAAGCAGTCAGCATGGCCTGACCCATAAAACTTTGGAAACAGTTAATGGAACACAGTGTCCTTGGGGAAAGACAGAGTTTTGCTCCATCATCACAAAGAAATGAAGGATGGATGGTCAGGAGACTAAGAGTGGCTACCCTGATAAAACTCACCATCTCTAGCAGAGGATCCAGACCTGAGCCAGTTTTGCAGATCTGGAACCCCTTGATTAAAGGGCAGCTCAGGTCTAATGGCTGGTGGCTCAATCAGTAAAGAATATGCCTACAATGCAAGAGGCTGTCTCCAGGACACAAGACGTGGGTTCAATCCCTGGGTCAGGAAGATCCCTTGGAGAAGGGAACAACAACCCACTCCAGTATTTTTGCCTGGAAAATCCCATGGACCGAGGAGCCTGGCAGGCTATAGTTCATGGAGTCATAAAAGTCTCTGTCTTACTATAGAAAGAGAGTGTAGTAAAATTTCCTCCAGCATTTTACCAAAGGAACCTTTGGCCATCTACTAAAGTAACTTCACTTTGAGGAAAAAAAGAATAGGTAGATTTGATTTGACTCTTAGACACAGTGCTTGAGCTGACAATTATGGTTACATCCAGGCAACTGAAGTGTCAACATATCCACTCCCTGTCTCTACCTCTGTTATATGAGAGGATGTGGAAGCCAGGCAGTAACTGTCCTGGCCTGGATCTGGCTTCAGTCTAGGTCTACCAATGTATTTTATGGTTATTTCCTTGATCCCTGAAAGTATAATTGAAATGGATGTCTAGTGCAGTTGTCAGAATTCCCACACTGGTTCCATGGTTTGTGAGGTAGGAGCTTTTAAAGAAGGGACAGCCAGATGGGAGCCTCTGAAACTCACCCCTCTCCCAGCCAAGATATTAAGAAACTAGATTGTATCCCAGGAAGAAGTATCTAAATATTTAAAGGGTAAAGAGCTAATGTTCCCTTCATATCATCATTTACTCTCCACACTGGCCCTCACACAAACCAAACAGATCCTGAAGGATGAGAATGGACTACTGCAAATTCAGTCAGGTAATAGCCCCAGCTGCAGCTTCTGAAAGTGATGTTCTATATTTACTAAATCAATAGACCTGAGGTAAACTACCATTAATATGAAGAATGCACTCTTTCCTTGTACCTATTAAGAAGCAGTTCACACTGACATGGGATTGACTACAGTATATATTTCAAGTTTTCCCCCAGGGTTAGGTTTACTCTCTTGCACTTTGTTATATTGTCTGAAGTTCTCTGCTATGTTAGATCAACCTCAGAACATTACATGAGTCCCTACATCAATGATAACATGTTTGTCATACAAGATTACTTGCTCATCAATTTGGTTAATTAAACGAACTGAAAGCATGTTAATCAAACCAAAATACACTGTTGGACTAAATATGTTGGATGCCTCCATGAAGTACATACACTGCACAAGGTTTTTATCAGTGAACTTCTGTGTCCTTGGTCTGGGGCATTCTTGGACGTGGCCTTTGTAAAGCATGGATTATTACCTCTCCCACTGCTAAGGAAACAAAACCTGGCTGGACTCTTCAGGACTTGCTCCAAATCCAGTAAAGACATGTCCTATGTCCTGGATTTGACATAGAAGGCTGCCAGCACCAAGGGGGCCAAGAAGAGAACAGACCTCCACAGCAGGCCCAGGTTCTGCACAGGCGTGTCTGCCTCTTGGGCTACAGGATCCAGTAGACCCTGTGGCTGCAGAGGTATGGATGATAAAAAAGATGCCATGTAGAGAATTTTCTCCAGCAGTAAAATTATAACACAGACTGCTAGAGTCCTTGATAAAGGCCATGCCATCTGCGGCAGAGAGTTAAATATCATTTGAAATGTAACCTGTGTTGGCCTTCTGGGCCTTGGTGGAGATAAGGCAGATGACCATGCAGCCAGAGGACCTCATAGTGGGTTGCATTCTGTCCTATTGTAAGGGGGCACCCAACCATAATCCCTTGTAAGATCAGATGGAACCTGTGGGATGGGGCAGGAGCAAGTACAGAAGGCACAAGGGTCTGTTCACAAATAGTTGAAACAGATTTTGGCCTCTCTCTCTCTCTCAGCTCACTATAACTATGTCAGGAGGATCCCTTAAAACTTAGAAGATGGAGGAAAAAACAGGTCAGTCTGGGATCATAGATAACATCAGCTCAGTATGAATGTGAAAGAAAATCTGCTAATGCAGGTTATCATCACCCAGGGATGGCTATGAAAGCCAGTCATAGGGAAGAGTCTTTGCAATGACCAGAGCTTCAGACAGGACAGACCATCCACTTTGTGGGGGGAGAATGGCCTGGATTAAGAAGATTTATAACCTGATAGAAAACAGAGAATGACTTGGCTATTGGGGCATGGACGTGAAAAGATAAAGGCTGGAAGACCAGGAGGTTTGGAGAAAATGTTGATATATAGATCCAAATGAACTTGTTTATATTGTATGTTAAAGGCTATCCAGGAGCATCTACCATAGAAATGGCACCAATAACAGACACAATTGCTCAGCCACTTGGTGTCCACCAGCTCCTGTAACTGGCCATCACAATGCTCTGGATTCAAGAATAGAAGCATGGGGTCTCATTCATTAAGGCTGATTTCACTACTACCAGTGTTGAGTGTCTGCGTTCCAGCAACAGAGACCAGATCCCAGGTCTCAAAATACAGTAGACATTAACAACTATTTAATAATTGGCTGTCAGAGGAAAAAAAGTCATTGTCTCTGTGATGTTACTCTTTTCTGCATGGTGAATTTGAAGTTACCAAGAGGTCATTACTGAACTTGGAGGCATAAAGAGAAGGGCACGGTCACCAGTTGAGACAAAACCAAAAGCACAGCACTGCCATGGTGCAAGCTGATTACCCGGGAAACTTTTCATCTTGGAATGGACAGTGAATCATCCTAACTGAGATCATTAATTATGTATATATTCCATCACTGGCTGCTTCTCATATCCACAAGGCTTAACTGAGCATTCATATCTATGTGAAGGTCAACAGAATGTTGACCTTGACATGAGATCCCATATATCATCATACTCAATGTTAAAGAACCTCTTCCCATCATAGGAAAAGTTGCAAAGGGAACATGTTCATGGAATAGAGTGATTATATCACATCAATCCTAAAGGAAATCAACCCCTGAATATTCTTTAGAAGTACTGATGCTGAAGCTCCAATACTTTGGCCACCTGATGCTAAGAGCTGACTCACTGGAAAAGACCCTGATGCTGAGAAAGATTGAGGGCAGGAGGAGAAGTAGGTGACAGAGGATGAGACGGTTGGATGGCATCATTGACTCGATGGACATGAGTTTGAGCAAGCTCTGGGAGATGATGAAGGACAGGGAACTGTGGTGTGCTGCAGTCCATGGGGTCGCAGGGAGTCAGACACAACTGAGCAACTGAACAACAATAGCAAATCGCATACCATAGAGAAGCTGCCGGCCTGTCAGAACAATAAAATGGATTTCTGAAGGTGCAGCTACCTGCTTAGAAATTATCATCTTTCAAGTATGAGGCATCATCCTCCAGGACTCAGAACATACCATACACCTCAGTTACAGTTTTATTTCTTTAATAGGTTGAATACATGGAATCAAGAAGATGGATGTAGAAGAAATCGACGTTTTTAAGAGTCCTCATTTTCTTTTTGGGGAAATCGGTGCTTCTAGTGCCTGAAAGTCTATGTTCTGTGCTTCTGGATGCCTTATTCTCCCAGAAAGTAAATGTTTCTACAAGGGGACTCAGCAAGAGCCCCACTGAATTGCAGATTCTCAGTCTCCAGCTGCAGAGCTCATTGCTGAATTGCCCCCCGAGAAAGGTTTCTGCCTCACCAGGGTTACACTTTCTTCTTGGTCTCCATCAAACATCCTGACAACCTGACCTCAGTTTGGGACATCTCAGGTCCAGAGTTTCACCTGTGCCCGATTAAGCCTCTGCTGCAACCATCCAACAGTTCACCTCCTCCCCTGTCCAAGCCTACTCCCCTCTCTCTGTCACAGATAATGGTTGCTTATTCAACCACTTGCTTGAGAATCTCCATTTTAGCACCTACTTCCGGCCAAAACCAAACATTGATCTCAATCTCATTTCCAAAGACTTGTCCCAAATTCTCTACATTTTTGTGGCCACTTCACACCAAAGTTCAGAGACTTTTTTTTTTTATTATTCTTTCTTATTCTTACTCAAAAAAAATACTTGAAGCCGTGCTCATGCAATCTGGCACTCAATTTTCAGAGTACATTTATGTTTTCTAAAAATGATCATTTCATCAGAAGCAAATATCCCCTCTGACTAAAATTACCCCATTCCCCTACCACCTCATCGCAGAACACAGTCTTACTTCTCAGTAGGTCTGAGTGCTACAAAGGGAAAACAACCAAAACACTACTGTTCAATTTAAAACAAAATCATCTACCCTTTAGCCAAGTTCCACATGTCATCTCTCGGTCTATAATTGTATCACTATAAATAGCAGTTTCCTGATTCCTCTCAAATTGCTCCAAAGATTAATGTACAGGTTTTCTTATAATTTTAACAAAAATAGAGGCGGTGAGGCCTTCTTCCCTTTTCAACTGTGAAAAAGTCTTTTGTGAATTATAAAGACTATTTGTTTAACACATCATTAAATCTTTATGTACTTTTAGAACTTCCTGAAAAAAAAAAATCTACTCACTTTTCAAATCCATTCAGGATATAAGTACCGCTAAAATAAATAGGGTGTTAAAATAAAACTCTAACTAGGCCATTATATTGGTGAGATAAACAGTACTGCCAGGTAAAATCTCTCTTGTTAAATTGGTCTTTATTTCCTAAACCTCTTCCTTTTCTTTCTTAAAGTTGTCCAGCACCACAAAAATTCACAGATTCCAGGTACCAGTTTTGTTTTTTCTTTCATTTTTCCCCTCTAGTTTCAAAAGGATTGCTTTCATAGCAAAGAAGCAATATTCCAGCTGGCTCCTAAACCATATATTTTAAAGCAGTTGGGAAAACTAGAAATGGGTCACAAGACAATTTTTCCACTGCATCTATTACAGTGTCCAGGTAAGAAATTAGTTACAGAATCCAAGGTGCTTCTTGACACATCCATATGTGGTTATGAACAAGATATACTTGAGCAAGGAATCAATTTCACTGCAAATGGGACATTATAGTATCAATATCTGAAATCAGTCTCTATCTCCATAACTCAACTTTCTTCCCAAATTGTCCTTAATTTCTCTTGATTCTAATGATCAGAAAATTCTAAAATCAATTATAGAATTCATCTCCCAAATTTTCCCCAATATTGCATACATTATTCCCACCACAGATGTAACTGCTATGTCATTTTTAAAAAACATTAGAGTAACTTGAGTTTAGAGTAGATTAATCAAATTGTAATTGGCCTGAACATAAAATCAACATCCAACACATGCAGGGTTGAAAAGAAGAAACATTGTTTACATTTTAAGACCAACAAGTTCACAATTTGTAATACAACATGCACTGAAATATATCATTTAATGTGTATTTAGGGAAATTACATTTAGCAAAACAAATTATTTCCTTGAATGCCTTTCTGTTTCTCCTCTCTCTTCATCTCTTTCTGCCTGCCTGCCTGTAGGTGTAATATTTCTTTTAGGACCTCAAACAGCACTATGTGAGAAAGCCTTCGATAGGAAATCAATGAGTAATTGAATTCAAAATTGATTGAATTTAAAATAAGCTACAGCAATAAACCTATATCAGCAGAAAGGCAAGTCTATTTCCCAAACAAGATCAAAGAAGCACAGCAACTCCGTTATGTGACCTCACTGAAAATTAGAACATTTAAGAGGCTCACAGAGCCTCTTAAGATATAAAAATATATCTCATAACTTCGGTAGAATTCTTTGGGAACTAGAAGATCCTTGAACAAGATGAGGTAAATCTGAAGAAAACTTTTATACTTTTTCTCTTATTATAAATTCTAAATAACCTCACACTAGATAAATAGTAAATAATCCTCATATTTAAAATAAAAAACAGACTGATACTGCAAGAGTGTAATTCAAAATATATAGTACTTGATACGAAGCCTGGCCAACTCACAAGATTTGAAGAATGTCTATTCACTCAGAAGTCACTATTCAACAACAGTCCCCAGAATCTATGGCAGATTGAGGAGAGCTAGTAAAGCGAGAAATGAACAGGCCTGAAGCATTTAAAAATGGAAGCGACAAGTTATACCAAAGTGAGCACTATAATAGCTTTCTTATAGTGCATGACAGTGGGAAGTATCTTTTACTCAAGATTCACTATGGCTGACTAGGAATTTCAAACCCTGGTATGGGTTCATGAGAGAGATTAAGGAATTCCGCTTGACTTTCAGTTAACTGTTGAACCGCTTCTCTGCTTCCTCTGCTTACCACCTTTATAAACTCATGATAACCTCCTCTTCCTCTGCATCTCAACAGATGGTGTGAGGTTTCAGAATTTAGGGGGGAAATATCTATCAGTAATGACAAAACTTGGTCATCGCCCTTAAGTGAATTTGGTCTTAAAGACGTCATTAAGGTATCTGTAGCTCTCTTTGGAATCTACCACAAGCTCATCATAAGCTGATGTTTAGTTATGGCTGTTTATTTTGCCTGCCTTTCCCTTATTTTATACCTGATGAGGATTAACAATAATGTGAGAGACTTCTAACTGAAGACTTAGTCCTCTGCTTCACAATTTATCTTCTCCATCCACACTGTACCGGGGGGTGGGGGTGGGGGTGGGGGGAAGACACCTGGAAACTATTCGTAACTATTGACTGCTTGATTTATTTATCCACTAGACACCTAATATCTGTTCATTCATGAAGCCTTCTTTCAGACGTTGTTAATACACAAATGAATATGGTATAGTTTCCTCATGCTGAGTTCTCACAACTGATAGCCTAGAGATCTCTAAGGGATTATGCTCTTCTCAACTCCTGGGAAATAATCATCACCAACCTCTCACTCAGGGCCACTCAGTCTAGGAAACATCAGCTTTCATAACAGACCTAGGACTATACTTTACGAGGCAGTTCTGGCTTTTTACAAAAAAACCAGTCTTCTTCCTGACACTTAGCACTGATGTAATTCTATTATTATTTGTACACTTAATTTATAGGAGTCCCACCTTATCTGTGAGGGACAGGTTCCAAGACCACCAGTGGATACCTGAAACCATGGATAGTTACCAAACCCTATATATACTATTTCCTACACATACATACCTATGATTAACTTATAAATCAGGTACAGCATGAGATTATCCAAATTGCCAGCCAGCATCACCCCCCTTTGGAGCCATTATTAAGTAAAATACAGATTACTTGAAACATACGTACTGTGGTACCCGAATAGTTGATGTGGTAACTAAGACGGCTGCTAAGTGACTGAGGGGAGGAACACGCTGAACAGAGGGGTGACTGACATCCCAGGCAGGATGAAGTGAGATGCTGAGAGATTTCACCACACTACTCAGAATGGTACACAATTTCAAGTTTATGAATTATTTATGGAATTTTCCATTTTCAGACCATAGTTGACTACGGATAACTACGGATAACTAAAACTAAAAAAGAGAAACTGGATAAGGGGGAACGACTGAATTAACATGTTTCCCTAAGTTTAATGTAAGTTCCATGTTGGAGAGGGGCCTTGTGTCTTCTTTTCACAGTTGAATCCCACAGAGACTCAATACTGTGTATGATCCACAAAAAGTTAATTCATGAGTTAATTATGACTCCACAGAGTTACTTAGACCAATTATCATTTCAGAGAGCTTTGATTTACTAAAATCTAAAATCTTGATTCTTAATTCCACATTTAATTTCAGAATATAATGGAACCACCCCCAGTACCTAATGTTTCACTGTTCTTTTATTAAAAGTAGATTCAGGTCTCAGTTCTGGAAGTTTGCCCAGCTCTTCACAATAGAACAATGATTAGTACCTTGCTCACATGCTAAAGAAATGAACATCATACTTCATAAAATCAAAGATATAAAAAGTTACTCCATCTTTGGGAGCTTCTATTTTGCCTGAAAAGGTAGGGAACAAAAAAAAAAAAAAAACACACACACACAATTTCAAGGCCTTCACAGTACAGAGCATGAGAAATTTAAACCTGTCCTTATATTTTTCTAGGAAAACACATGTTTTACTTATAAAGAAAAACTGGGAACACATTTCTACTTTCATATGAGAGTGTCACCAAACCCTATCTTAAGGCATTCTCTATCCACTTTACCTTTGCCTGTGGCAATGCAGGATGATTTTTCTGCAAGAAATCTTGATGGTAATAACCAAATTTACCCCCATGCCCTTCCAATTATAAATTATTAAAGGCAAATATACCCTTTGTATATAAATTTCAAAAGCATTAATGAATTAGACTAAATCATTTTTTCTTTTTTATTTCAGGAAAGATATGTCATCTGTGTTTTCTAATTATATTTTTGGTCACCCTTTTTCAGCTTTCTTCAAAGATACTCCTTTTTTCCAAGAGCAACTTAATGTTTATGTTCTCTTAGATTCTGACTTGGCAATCCTGGTAAATTTCATTTTTATTTACCAAATATCCACTTTCTCTCCTGGCAGAGAATTGTACTTCTCGGCCCCTCCTAAGTCAAAACCTGTGACTTGCTTTGACCGTGGAAATGTGAGCAGAAATTTGATGTGTTACAGGCAGAAGAGATAAGGATCCCTCCCTGCTTCACACCATTCTCTTTTCGCTCTACGTAAGGAAAAATTAAGTTCCAAATACAAGCTGTGCAAGAGGGCTGTATCCCAAAGATTTTTTTAAAAAGTCAAATCCCACCCACCATAGATACATAACAAAACAGAGAAGTGGACCTTTGTTCCTGGGAATCATTGAGACTTGAGGCCATTGTTAGGACGGCAGAACCACATATACAAGGGCTGACAGCACTTTCCTCACTCTATTCTGGCTCTCTCGCTCTGTATCATAGCTTCAGCTGCCACCTATTTGTTCATTATTTCCCCCTCAAAATCTTTACCTCCACCAGAACAATCACCTAATCACTAAATGTATTTTCTACATGCCTCCTGGACAGTTTCATCTGGGTGCTCTTCGGGCAATTGATAATCATGACCCAAACTAAACTGTCATTTTTCTTTCAAAAATGTCATCCCCTTTCCCTTTCTCTAATATTACTCATCTGTGAGAGTCATCCTCAACTGCTATCTCCCTCACATCCAACATCTCCACTCCACATCCAACCGATTGCCAGGTTTTGTCAGTTCTGCAACCCAAACAGAATTTATCCCATTGTCTTCATCTCAATGCCAACATTCTGATTTAGAATCTCATTGTTCATTTCCTATGATTTAAAACAACTCAGATCGTCTCTGCTTCCAATCTTGCACAATCTCGATTTATTCTCCAAATTTTCACCAACATGGTCTTTCTAAAATTCAAATGTTAGTCTATCATTTCACTGCACAGAATTCACCAAAGGTGACCCAAGCATTCTTTACAATGTTCAAACCATCTGCACAGCATTTGAGATTCCTGAGGATCTGACTCCAACCCACCTTTTATTTTTACCCACAGATATATGCCCACATTCATCTTCCCAATTTGCCAAGCCTCTTTCTGAGGCATCATATTCTTTAAAACTTCCATTACTTTTCACATTTTTGTCTATTGGTGTTGCTTTGCTCCAACACTTGAGTGGCTAACTCTCCTCATTTCTCTGAGCCAAAGTCACAATTCCAGACTTTAAAAGCAGGAAGCAGATAGAAATGAGCTTTTGTGGATCCTACTCATGTGTATCTTAAAATAAAAATAGACAAAGGGATACAAATAAAACCAAAGGCTAATAGGTCATGAAAACAGATGAAGTTCAGGATCTTTAAGGAACAACCAATTAAAAGTATTTGGAAATCCAACTGGATAAAAATGCAAACTTTTCTATTGGATGTTGCTATTACCTGGGATGGTAGTGCAAAAGCCAGTTCGTAGTAGGTTAAAAAGTAAATAGAAAGTAAGACTTGGAAACATGGAGCACAGACCACGCTCCTAACCAAGTGTGGAGCCTTTAGGACAGAGAGACATGGTTCAAGGTCTAGAAGGGACACTCCCGGAAGAGAGACATATCCTCAGTTTAGAATTTCAGAGGAGAGTTGGAGACACATTAGTTAGACACACTAGCTGCTAGGGGAAATTGGAATGAAAGGTAATTCTTTTGAAGGGAACAGGGGTTTCTGAGAGTGGAATGTTGGGTAAAGATGGACTTGCTTAGAAACAGATATTGCTTTGCCAGTGGAAGAGGAGAAGCACAGGAGAGAAGTTATATGTTTAGTCACATCCAGATTACAGTGAGAGCAGCTCAATGATGCACAAATATCCTACAGATTTGAAAACACTGGTGGGATGACAGATGAAAGGTCACAGGTGACCTTTTGTAAATCACATCCACTGATTTCCTAAGAAGCCAAGACCAAGAAACAATCAGGTTGTTCTCTGAGTGATGAAGCAGAATTGGATTTATCACATTACAACCTACATTTCAAAACAATATTTTTAATATAATTTCACCAAGAATCCTTGACAAAGTCATTTGACCACATAAAATGAATTGTCTGTCCTCAAAACACTGAATGATACATGACGTCATATTTGAATGATGTGCAGAGCTGGACAATGTATAAACCATGCAAATATATATATGAAGGAACAAAGAGCCACAATAAATCCTTGACAGATATAGAATCAGAGATGGGTATTATGAGGCAACATCATTTGCTTACATTTTATTTTTTGCTGAAAAACAGTCATATTTGGGGGTGTAGAATCAGCTTTCCTTATTGGAGTCACTAATTCCTTTGAAATTAATTTCCCTTTGCTAAGCTGACCTAACGAATTGGGATCCCACCCCCAGTATGTATAGATGTGTTGAAGATTAGTTAGATATTGTTTATAAAGAACACAGTCTCCTTAGCAGGCATTATTCTATAGGTATAAATTGTGAACTTACGTACTAACAGCAGAAAAAGAAAATTAAATGCTAGCTATTGCTTTGGGGGAATATTATTTCTAAGAGCCCAGAACTGTTTCTAATTAAAACTATCTTTTCTCAAAGCAAGTTTCTAGAGATTTGGTAGGTTCCTTCTGCCTAAGAAATATTAAAAACTCTGTGTTAGCAGACCACCCCTGACCTTGAATTTTTAGACTGGAGCATGTTTGTTACAAGTACTTAGGTTTGATGTTATAATATCTTTGCCATATTTTATTGTATTGAATTTCTCTACATAATTTGCATTTTTTCTTAGAGATGTAATAAAAATTTATGTGCATAGCTGCATAGCCCATTGCTCTTACAACACTTTGCATATACTGTCATTAAAAACAACACGTGAAAGTGTTTACAACATCAGAAATCCACATCATATATGAATGTTCAAAGGATTTCCACCATCAGGTGGCTCACTACATTCTTGTGGTGTTTTCTATCCCCTTTTACTGATTTATATTAGAAAAACTTACATTTCTACCATTGGGGGGCTGGAATTATAACATCTTTTTTTATGCTCTGATTAACATTAAGACACTTCCAACATTGCAAAAAGGCACTTCTTCTGAGGTTTTAACTTCTAGTTTTCATGGCCCTTTACAAGTCTGATTTTTTTTCATTTATTCATGCTGCATCACTTTCTCAGTCCCAGAAACAGACGAAACAGCTCTGGACGTGTAGGAACCATTTGACCAGTTACTAGTGGACAGAGCGGGCAGCACACACACAGCCCTCTGGCAGCCTGTGTGAGATGCATCAGTAGCCTCCATCCAGGAGGCAGGGTAAGTGCCCACATCAAAAAAATATACCATTACAATTGACACTAATAAGTCTCAAAGGAATTCAACTTGAATGAGAAAGTTCCAGTTCATTATCTTTTATCACTTACAGTCACAACAATGTGCTAAGTTATTTTCGCTAATATCTTCAGCTGAGCCATTGCACAATGCCTTTTATCTTTTGTGAAAATTATCATCTAGTTTTTGCAATAAATAATGCGGATAGAGACCAGACAGCTATTTTAAGATAAGCATTTTAATGGTTAGGTCAACTAAGTAGAGCATGTTAAAGATCAGAGAGACTTTTTCAGACACTGACTCACGAAAAATAATGGAGAGTCTAAAACGGTTAAAAAAAGAAAAGACAGTAATCACCTGGTATAAGAAAAGAAGTAGTAAAGTCAAAAAATCAGCTCAGATGCAGGATATACTTGACAATGGTATAGGAAAAATGTAAACCTCTAGTTAGCTTTTATATATTTCTGCCCAATTAAAACACAACCATGACATGTATTCATCTTCCCTGGAAGGCTAATAATGTGGCACCTAAAGCAATATTCCCCACCCATTTCGCCCTGGGATTGACCCCAGTGAAAGGGCTGTGTGGAGGAAGGCCAGAAACATTGCTGATAAGAGGTACTTAGGAATTTAGAGATTGAAGGTGAATACCTAACTGATTCTTTTAAAGTAGACTCCAAAAATGTTACCTTCCTGACTCAAGGTCAATTCAACACAACTCCTTAAATAACATACATAAATTATCACACTACTGCACTGTATTTTGTGTAGTTAAGCACAATTCTCGGTGATATTTTCCATTTATGTGGCTTCAGTATGTTTGCTTTCTCAGACTCACTATCCAATTTAAAGAAGTAGCCCCTCTAGATGGAGAGGTTACTTCATCCTTTACTTTCTTTTTGCTTAATATTTCTTATCTGAAATGCTATCATCTGTGTACTTGTCAGCTTGGCTACTTTCTGTTCCTCTCCCCACCTCCATAAAGTCAGCTACTAGGATATAGACATCGGTGTTACTCACCCCTGCAGTCCAGCTCCAAGAACAAGGTGGGCCACCACAGAAGATGTTCATGTCACTCATATAGTTATCCCATTTCAGTTAGAATTTTTCAAATGTATGCTTTTCAATTGAATTGAAAATACACCCCCCCACACACACACACAAAAGTTTGTCATTTAACAATGAAATGAAAGAGAAAAAATAAACAAATGTATTACCCAGTAAAATATTCCTTCTACATTTAATCTTAAATGTCTTTGAGCCTACCCATCTCTGGGGAACACAATTTCTGCTTTTGTTGTGTATTTGTGGATGTAGGTTAGAGTTGGGCATGATTTGTGAGGCTAACTTCTCTGATACTTAATATCATCATAAAATGTTAGACCAAAATCACTGTGATAAACATCACCACACCACCACTAACTGGTAACTTCACACAAGGGAATGAAGGCACTAGTCATTGATGAAACCTCACCTTGATCTCTTCGGGAGCTGCTCAAGTGCATGTCTCTGAATCTTTACTGCTGATTTCTCTGTAGAACTTACCTCAGTGGCTTTATTCAGTTTTAATGAAACTTAGTATCAGAAACATTTGTCAAACATATGACTAAAGTCATAAATACAGTACCATCAAAAATGAAAGAAAAATAATAACACAGGATGGATATCATTTATGTCAACTTAACATTTAAATTCCCAAATATAATCAAAAGTTTTGAGATTCTGGTGGACAGCAAGATCAAACCTGTCAATCCTAAAGGAAATCAACCCTGAATATTCACTGGAAAGACAGATGCTGAACTTGAAGCTCCAGTACTTTGGCCACCTGATGTGAAGAGCCAACTCATTGGAAAAGATCCTGGTTCTTGAAAAGACTGAGCGCAGGTAAAGAAGGGGGTCAGAGTATGAGATTGTTGGATGGCATCACCGACTCCATGGACATGAGTCTGAGCAAGCTCCGGGTGATGGTGAAGGACAGGGAAGGGAAGCCCAGCATGCTGAAGTCCATGGAGTCACAAAGAGTCAGACATGACTGAGTGTCTGAACAATTAACAACAACAACAATTAAATTCCCAAATATAATCAGAAGTTTTACCTTTATGAAAGCCTCTGGGAGGACCTGGGTCTCCTATGCAATTGATCAGCTTCCTAGGCGGAAAGAAAATGAAAGAATCAAAGAGGGAAGGGGAAGCAGAGATAGAAGCAGGGGTTAGTCAGCTGTTGCAGAACCAGTTCCAAAGTACACAGGTGGAGATAACTGCCTTTGGAAGGGCAATTCCACAGAAGGTCCTGATCTAAAAACCTCCCCATCCCCTCAGCTCTCCTCATCAGTGGGTTGATGTTATTTTCATTTCTATAATGTTACATCTTGGCTCCCTGTTAATAGTAATAGATCCTGGAGTAATATGGAGAGATAAACCAGAAAAATCAGAAATAGTGCATATAAAATACAGTGGGTGGTGAGATTCAAAAGACCACTTCATACAAAACAAGGTATTAACTTTTCTGTCCTCCCTTTCCTTTCCTTAAAGCCAACCAGTAAAGAAAGTGCTAGTGATGCATTCAGCGTTTTCATTTGTTTTGTTCTTTTCCACATACAGGTCTGTTTTAAAAAGTGATGCATGTAAGAATTTCACTGCAAATAAAAGTTACAACGCAATTACAGTATGTCTAGCCTTCAGCCATTTCCAGAGCTTGAAACAAAATGCCATTAAGTTTTACCTAACCTTTTGTTACTTAAAGTAGATAGTTCCTGCCTGCCCCCAAACACACACAGTTTTTCAATCTTTCCAAAATTCAGTATTGTGTCTAAACCAGTGAAAGTGTTAGTCTCTCAGTCATGTCTGAATCTTTGAGACCCCATGGACTATGGCCCACCTGGCTCTTATGTCCATGGAATTCTTCAGGCAAGAATCTGGAGTGGGTAGCCATTCCCTTCTCCGGGGGATCTTCCCACCCCAGGGATCTAAACTAACCAGTCATGAAAATGTAACTTCGTGAATGGGATTTAGTTTGTATCTCTATAATAGCAGGCTTCCCAGGTGGCACAGTGATAAAGAATCCACCTGCCAATGCAGGAGACTCAGGAGACATGGATTTGATCCCTGTCTCGGGAAGATCCCTGGGGGAAGGAAATGGCAATCCACTCCAGTATTCCTGCCTGGAGAACACCATGGACAGAGGGGCCTGGTGGACTGTAGTCCATGGAATGGCAAAGAGTCAGACACAACTGAGCACTCTGTAATAGCAAAGTATTACCAATGAAGCAAATAAGGATTTGACCTTTTATTTATGGGAATCCTAACTATAATGTAATATTTTTAGAGAGTTGTAGAAGGGAAAGAGAAATGATGGAGACAGAGAGACAGTGAAAGAATGAATCCAGTCCAAACATGAATAGAAGCTCAAAATAGTTGATTTTTTTCCCTTTGTAACCTCCTTCCAAAGTTCTCCTGTTTTATTTGCACTTCCACCCTCCTTTCCCTGCAGCCCAGCCTTCTGGAGTCAGAAGTGACCTATCTGCTCACCCTCTATGACACATCTTCCAGAGAAGCCTTGGAAGAAAATGGAATGAACCGTTTAGTAGACAGTCCTTTGGACAGCAAGAAGATCCAACCAGTCCATCCTGAAGGAAATCAGTCCTGTATGTTCATCAGAAGGACTGATGCTGAAGCTGAAACCCCAATACTCTGGTCACCTGATGCAAAGAACTGACTCACTGGAAAAGACCCTGATGCGGGGAAAGATTGAAGGCAGGAGGAGAAGGGGATGACGGAGGATGAGATGGTTGGATGGCATCACTGACTCAATGGAGATGAGTTTGAGTAAACCGGGAATTGGTGATAGACAGGGAGGCCCAGCGTAATGCAGTCCATGGGATCACAAAGAGTCGGACATGACTGAGCAACTGAACTCAACTGACTGATAAACTAGGTGTGTTATATATGCCATATTACACCATTACAAATTCTGGATTGGTCATTACACCCATTTCACAGATAGGAAAGCTGAGGTTTCATAATTTGTTCTTTGTTACCCCACTTTCCAGTGAAATATCTGGCTTCAGGTCCTGTTTCATTTGACTTTAGAATGTGTCTTTTCAGTACAGCGCACTGTCTCTCTACCGCCTTACCCAGACTTGCAATCGGCCAGCAATTGGACTGAATGAACTAGTTCCACCAGAGCCTGAATAATGAGTGAGACTTAATACGCTTTCCCTCCAAGGAGTACACATATTTACACAAGAGAGAACATCCTTAATTAATGAAGGATTTCCTAAGGTAAAATTTCTGGGCTAAGCATCACTTTTCTGGTCGAGTGGCATCAGGGCTGAATGCTCCACTGGCTTTATTCAGCAGGTCGTGGCTCTCAAACAATCAAATATATTTAGTCCCAACAGACAACTAGGCATTGTGCTCCACAGTATTTTTTTTTTTTTCAGTGATTGTTACTGGCAGGCTTTGAAGCAGTTGCTCTAACATTTGGGAGAACAGTGTTTGCAGAGGGAATTTGGTTCAGTTCTTAATAAATGCATTTGTCATGTTTCTAATTTTCTTTCTGTACCCTTCAAATGCAGTTGCTTCCAGGCTGAAAACAAGATAACCTCAGTTTGATGTTGTTATTGTCTCTCTTGTCTTCTGTAGGATATCTAAAGAGAGAGAAGCAACATGAATTCTTGGCAGTAACAGGCTTTTCCAAAGGTGTTAATGCCTCACATTCTGAGGCTGTTTGAACTGCTTTAGTCACACAACAAGAGTAATAAATTAACCTCACGTTGTAGCTACCACCTCAACTACAAATGGTGCTCCTACCAGCATCTCTTCGGGCAGCTGTCTAGAGCAATAAGCTTCACATATGCCAGTAGTCTAAGAGGTAAGGTCAAGCTCCCAAGCCAAAGTTCCTGACCTTGATCCTCCCTCTGATAACTTGAAGCTTTGTGGAATCCATTCACCCACTTGTTTCCCTTGCTTAGGTTTCTAGTGCAAGAGAAGGGAATAAATATAGTGCCCACCTAATTACTCATATGATTAAATGAGCAATGCCTATGAAGTGCACAAAAGAGTGCCTCAAGTGCTCTGTTGTGCATGAAATATATTTGCAATTCACTTAGTCCTTCTGAAACACGGTATTATTGTGTTGCATCATATATGGCAAGAAGGGATTCACTGTCATCATAGTCAGTGTGTGTGTGTGCGTGCAAGTCTGTGTGTTAGTTGTTCAGTTGTATTCAACCCTTTGTGACCCCACAGACTACAGCCTGCCAGGCTCCTCTGACTATGGAATTCTCCAGACAAGAATACTGGAGTGGGCTGCCATTTCCTTCTCCAGGGGATCTTCCCACCCAGGGATCAAACCCGGGTCTCCCTCACTGCAGGCAGATTCCTTACCATCTAAGCTGCCAGTCTTTAGACTATGAAAAAACAGGACTCATAGAAGGCTACCAGAAGAGCATGTGTTTGGCACAGCATTCACTACTCACAGGACAAAGCAGATCAGTGATCAAAGCTGGCAGAGTTCAACTGCATGAGATGGGGACTTGAGAAAAAGAGAAGGCTGGAGCAGAACGAGAACTCAAGTGACTTCTCAGAACCAAAGAGGATAACATGCCATGAGACCTTAAAGAAGAAAGTCAGAACTAAAGAAAACTTGCTAAATAGATTAGAAATGGTGGGTTGCAATGATACAATACAATCATCTAGAAGCTGTCTGAAAAGCAAAGGTGATTAAGGCAAAGTGAGGAATTATTACAGACAAAGAAAGAATACCGTTGAGTGTACACTCTGTTTTAAATTGATTTCACTGCCCGAGGCACTCGTGAGAGTCACATTCTGAAGGACCAAACTAAACCTGGAACAAGTGCCTTTCTCCAGAAACGTTGAGACATGATCAAATTAAAAGTATAGTTGGTAAAACTCCTATTTCCAATGAGGGAAATTAATCTTCTGAGAACCTGGAGAGAGAGGTTTGGAAAGTAGAGACAAGCAGCAGAAGAAAACATAGGAAAGTCCAGAGACAAGTTCATCTAGCAGCAAAGACACCCTTCAGTGCTACTGCTGTCTGCCATCCACCATCTGCGCAGCCTGGAGTCACGGCCATGGTGCCACTCGAAATCAATCGAACGTACAACCAAATACATGAAACTTTGAACACCTCTCTAGATTTAAAGATGACAACAGGCAAGAAACAGTTTTAAAAAAATCAGGAACATTCCAGAATCTCTGATCATTCGTAAAGATCCCCATTCCTATAAGAGCCCCATCCTACAAGTTGGCCCCAAACACACCACCCCATGTGAACTGAACAATTTACTATATTCTGTTACATCATCAAATGTTCTCCATTAACGATCTGAGATACTAAATGTCCACTGCTAAAACTGAAAACGCTTCTGGGAACATGAAGAAATGCCTCTTCAATACTGAGCAGAGAGGAACTGCACTGGAGAACTGGAGTTCTCATCAAAGCAGGGTGGAGAGAGGAAAAATTACAGGAGGAGAGTCAGACCTTGACACGGGTTCAGTGAGGACACAGTGGCCAAACAGCATCGGCAGGTACACGGGGCAGTAGAAGAAAGAAGCGAAAGGGAAATAGAGAAGTACTGCTGCTAAATTTTGCCTAAATTTTTACTTTTTCTTTGAACCATCCTTGAGTCAGGAAACTCTTCTTTCAGGCTTTCATTCTCAACTACATGACTCCCAGAATGTGGATTAGATATTTAAATCAATACTTTATTTCAGTTACATTCACTATCAGTTATCAGGGTTCTGGACACTGCTTTCAAACCTGATTATGGCAACTTTTCTGGGAATGTATACTCAATTTAAATTCACTAGAAAAAAAATTTTAATTGACAGAAGGTAGAGAAGAGCTTAAACTGTAACTGAGATGGAGGGAAACTAGCAGAGGTTCAGAGAGCAGTGGGAACATGTTAACGGTTCAAGCCCTTATTACAGAGACAAAGACTGTCCCCTCAACCACCACAGCCACAGGAGGAGGAAATGGAGTATGGAAAAACCCCAGCTCAGCAACTGAAGACCAGAGAACAGAGTTCAGGGCTGGAAAAACTGCTGGAAATTTTAACAAATTCTGGCAACAAGAGAGCTGAAAGAATGAGGTCCAATATCTACGTATGAAACCTGCCCAAATCCCTAGCCGACAGCAAAATTACTCCCATGTAAGGAAGAGCTCATGAAGCATGGTGGGAAAATTTAGGCACAGACAAGTGGAATCACCCTTGAAAGACAGATCTGCAGAAGAGAACTGTGAGTTTGGTGCTTCTTTAACTCAGACCACTCCCCAAAACATAAGTTGCTAAAAGACTGGCCATACTATGCACTGGTGAGAATGTAGTACAACTGGAACTTCATAAATTGGTGGACAAAATACACATTTGCCCTGCTACTTTAGAAAAGAATTTGGCAACATAAGAAATTGCTGTGTCAAATTACCATATGACCCAACAATCACATTTACATTCACTTAAGAATGAAAATATATGTCCACATAAAGATCTGTATGTCAATGTTCATAGAAACTTAATCGTGACAGCTCAATACTGAAAATAAACCAAATGTCCATTAATACATAAATGGATAAAACCAATGTGGCTTTTTTTTTGTACAGTGGAATACTACTAAGGATTATAAAATGACTGAACTGCTGACACAACAACATTGGTCCATTTCCAAATCATTACGCTGAGATAAGGAAGGCAGAAACCTATTTTCAGGGAATAGGTATAGCCTTTTTTTTTTAAATTCTAGAAAAATGCAAACTAATCTATAGTGACACAGAGCAGACCAGTAGTTCTCTGGGTTGGGAGAGGTAGACTGCAAAGGGAAATACGGAAACTATGGGATAATAGGCGTGATCAGTATTCTTAGGGGGATAGTTATTGCACAGGTCTATATTTTGTTAATACTCATCCAACCACACACTTAAAATGGGGCAGTTTACTCTATATAAGCTACACCTCATGGAAGGTAACAAGAAGGTGGGATGGATTGTAGATTTGAGAGCCGTTCAAAAGATTTTTCGTATACCTTTAAGCGATTATTTACACAATCTGGTTCTCTTTTAAAACAGCAAACTCCACTGCACAATGAAGTGAAACAGCCACATACATACATATCCCCTCCCTCTTAGGTTCCCCCTCCCCTCCCTCTAGCCCACCCATCCACGTCACCGCATAGCACAGAGCCAAGCCCCTCGCACTACCCAGCAGGCGCCCACCAGCCATCTGTCCTACACACGGTGGTGTATACATGTCCACGCCAATCTCCCACTTCAACCCCCACCCCACCCCATGTCCACAGGTCTGTTCTCTGCATCTGCATCTCTATTTCTGCTCTGCAGATAGGTTCATCTGTACCATTTTCCTAGACTCCACATATATGTGTTAATACGTGGTATTGTTTTGCTCTTTCAAACTTACTTCACTCTGTATGACAGACCCCAGCTAAAGTCAGAGGGAAAATATAACTTTAAATACTTACGTCATATAAAAAGAATGACAATAAACAAAATAGGCATGCACTTTAATAAGCTTGTAGAAAAAGAACGCTACCCCAAGGTAATTAATGGGAAGAAAATATGAAAGGAGTAGAAGTAAACCATAGAACTGAGAAATAAATTCAGGTACATTTTAAACAGGCAAATAAAAAAAAGTGCTCAGTATATCATATAAAGCCATGACTTGGCCCTCAGAGTTTACCTACCCCTGACACAGCCCAAGCACTCATCTCCCACCATTCTGAACTATGGATGACCCCTTGCCACCTGAATGAGAGACTGACGTAAACAAAATGTTAAAGAGAAAAAAAATTAAATAAAACATAGCACACTCAACAATACTTATGGCTTGAAAACAAATGTAGCCAGTTATATCTATCTGGCATTTGAATACTTCCTGCCTTTTTCCATTTCTCTTTCACCTGTGTGCCCAGCATTCTTCCTGCCCCCTCCTCCTTTGACTCTCCTCTCATACTTCTGACATTTAAAAATGCTTATCGCGTGTAAGTTATCTGGATAGTTTTGAAGTTCAAGGCATTGAAAATTTGGGTCATTTATAGGAAAGACCTTTCAGAAATGAGTAAAGAAATATTGGGGGGATAGGAAAAGAGGTAAATATTTTCTTTATTTCTATTTTTGACATTTATAAAAGGGCCTCTGGTCCATAGAGTGCATTGTGGCAAACTGTTCAATTTTCCCTTCTTCTCTATTAACAGAATTATAATTTTGCTTGGTATGGCATTGCTCTCAGCTGCAAATCCAACACATTAACAAATACAATAATCCCACTTACTTCTCCAACCTCCTTTGGAATAAGGAATGGCCAGAGGGCACAGTTTTGGTAAATTAGATCTAAGCAGGCTAAGCAGAGCTTATGAGAAAATGTTAATAAAGGCTGATGCAGTTTGAATGTGATTTTTATGCTATGCTCTTCCCCTTCTTCATTCCTTTAAATAGGGACACAGAAGAGTCAGAAAAGGCATCTTGCAACCACAGGTTAAAGGTTATCAGCAGAAGCCTAAGAACAACTCTAAGGTTGATGGAGCAAAAAGTGAGCCATGATGGCTTCCTGGAGCTACCAAGTCAACCCCTTCTTTTCTAAATCTGAACTTTTTGTTATGCAGAAACAGACAAAATACCTTATTTTTTAAGTAAATTTTATGTGCCTCTGAACTTATTCCTTAATGATGCATGCAATTCCTCTACAAAATCTGCTTATAGATAAGAGAATGGAAGCAAAGGAAGTTAAGTGACTTCCTTCACTAAGTTCTCCCTCTACTTTTCCCCTTTTTTTTAATCTTCCTATTCTATTGAGATATAACTGACATACATCACTGTGTAAGTTTAAGACATACAGCATCATGATTTGGTTAACATTCATCATGAAATGATTACTACAAGAATTTAGTGAACATCTCTGGACAGAGGTGCCTGGTGGGCTACAGTCCATGGGATCGCAAAAGAGTTGGACACAACTTGGTAACTAAACAACAACAAATCATCTCATACATATATAAAATTAAAGAAATAGAAAAAAATATTTTCTCCCTGTCATGAGAATTCTTAGAATTTACTCTCACAAGCACACAGAGGTTGAAAGTATGTAACAGGAATTAAAAATACTAAAAATTCAAATATGTATCATCCTGAAATAACTCCACATTAAAACAACCATAGAGGAATACCTCCATCAGATATTGATAGATAATGTGAATCCATCATAATTAAAACTGTATAGTATTAGCATGTGAATAAACAAAATATTCAAAGAGAATTAAGGGGGTAGAACTTATATGTTCTTACAGAAAAAAAAGGTGGGGGGAATATGTGAAGTGATGGATATGTTAACTTGATGGGGAATCCTTTTACAGTGAATACATCTATCAAAGCATTACCTTATCACTTTAAATAACTCACAATTTTTATTTAATTAAAATTAAGTGGATCTAATTTTGTATGTAAACTTAATATACAACAATATAATTAATATTTTTACAGCAGAGAAATAATGAGGATCCATTCCTTATACCATTCAAAAGGATAAATTCCCAAGAGATCAGAAATTTGAATAGTGAAAATAGGAAACTATATAAATATTAGACAAAAACATGGGTAAATTCTGCTATAGCTTTAGCAATGGAAATACTTCCTTAATGATTCAAATTCAGATGCACAAAAGAAAAAGATTGCCAAATTTGAAAAGTAGATTATGCAAAAATATGTTTCATAGCCAAAAAAGCCCACCATAGTGGTATATGAAATAAAATACCATCATTACATAATAATAATGTACGTCAAACTTATAGATAAAATACTAAAGTCATTAAAATGTACACACTTGAAAAATAAATAAAAATTAGTACAGTGTAAAAATGGATACTTCACAGATATGGAAATATAAATATCTCTTAACCATATAAGAATATACTCAACCTGATTCATCTTAACTGAATGCAAAATAAAACTAAATTTAGTCTCCAATTTTCACAAATTGGAAAATTTCAAAACTTTTGACATTACACCTTGCTGGCAAAGCTGGGTAAAATGATCATTGTCAGTTATTGCTAGTAGGGATGCAAAGCAGGGGAACCCACATGATAAAGAATTTAATGAGGTAACACCTAGCAAAATTATGTAAGCATTTGAAACCAAGAGGGGTCATCAGTTTGCCATTAATACACAATAAACTCACCCTCTTTCACTTATCAAAGTTACTTTGTTTTTACAAAAAAAAGGTGTGTCCTCCAAATTACACGTAGTCTAAACAATAAGATGTTTTTCCCCAAGTTGTCCAGTTCCAGGTCAAGCAGGTTAAGACTATTTAAGACCACAAGCCCTCTGACTGGGCACGCATGAGTGTCAACTCTGTGAACTTTGGACATCAGAGACCAAAACTCCACCCTAAGAACATGTTCACACCATCATTTTCTGAACACATTCCCCAGGAAGAAGTCTATAGCTTAGTCATGCCTGTGAAGAAGGATGATTACCCTATCTTTTCTTATCTCCAGTTTCTAGGCTCCTCACACTTCAACTTTATTCCATAAATACCTTGAGCCCCTTGCCTTTGGGGAGGCAGAATTGTTCCCATGACCTTGCTTAACTGCCCTGAGATGAAACCATTTCCCTCTGTAAACCTTGGCATCTCAGAGTTTGACTTGCTTCGTGCCTGATGAAGGAACCTGATTTGATGAAGGTAACACACTCATGCCCTGACTCAGCAATTCTCCTTCTAGGCATGAAGCCCAGATGTATCCTGGCCAAAATTTTTAAAGCGCTATGTACAACAATTTTCATACAACAGTGCAGACTGGTTGAATGAATTATAAATTGTCCTCAGAGTGGACTACTATGCAACTGTAATATAACAATTAGTAAGGCATATCTGCTTTAAAATTCTAGCCTATGAAGACTCTGAATTCACAAAGTTGTATTATTTTATGGCTTTAAAAGATCTTTTTCACATAGGATATATTAAAACAAGTTTTATATACCTAGTTTGCTTGGTAATAACTTATAAAGCTTCCAGCATACTGTATCTATTTTGGGTAAAAGAGGGAAAAACCTGGGATACATACATTTTCCATTCCATGTCTTCAATTTTTTTCTTGATTATAGAAGCAAAAATGAATAAAAGAAGAAGGGAAAGGGAAAAGGAATAGGAAAAGGAAAAATTTTTTAAAAGATTATGATAGGAGACCATGCTGACCTATAGCTCTACAATTTCACCTTAAGTTGTTCTTTTTTGAGATACCTAAGCTTTGTAGAATTACGTTTTTCTAGCAAGACATGATTTGCTGAGAAATACAGTAAGCAAGAGAACAGAATAAATAATGCTAAAACATAACTAGTTTTATATTTCAGCAATGCGTTCTAGTTGTTTTCAGTAATAACGTAATTTGAAAGTCTGCATTGTGAATTGCTGGTTGGTCATAAAGATGTTGGACAGTTATACTTAAAAATGGGTGAGGTCTGTGTGCATGCATGTGTATGCTTGTTTCAAATGGTTAGTACAAATTAATTGACTTTGGAGAGAGTTTAAAACTCTATAAAAGTCTAATTAGAGAACAGTTTTTAATATAATTTATGGTTAAAGAAAAATCTATTTAGTTAAAATATTAACATGTGTCTCACCTAAGGAAAAATACTTGCAAGTCTTATACCTATATTCTTGTACACCCAAGCAAAATAAACTCACATTCCATTAGCCCCCTTCCTATGCTGCAAAGGCCTATAAAAAGTTTTAAGCTTAGATATAAAACTATTTTGAATATTACCTGGAGTAGCGGGATATGAATTACCTCTTTGGGGTATTAATTACTCCACGGTAATCAGTTAATACAAAATCAGGATAAGATAATGATTATATCATTAAAGGAACATGCTCATGGAACAATCAACCAAATTAACCGTTTGATTAATGGATTCAATGAATAAATCAATCAGTATACCATTAACTAAAAAATAGTCCAAAGAGATCATCCATGACTAACTATTACCTAAACAGAGGCTAAAATTAGACAGTGTCTACATCATACTGGAGAGAAACACTGAAATATTTAATATTATCAACATGTTATCAGCATTCTCCTATTCTGAACTGGCAAATATAAATTATAGAATTCTTGAACTCTGATTATATGTTTTTCAAAATAGGAACAACAACAGCAAAAAGCAGTTATGTATATCTACTGATGGCATAACCAAAACCACACAGCAACCAACTAGCTGGTAGCCTAGAAAAATAAATCAATTACAAGAGTTTTCTCATAAAATACCATTAGACCCCTTGTTTTCTACTGCATTGATGGGCCATATGGTGATGGATTTATTCTACTCTGGCAGTAGGAAAATTTTATGGTAAAGAAATTAGATTGACATTTTATTTCTGCACACTGCTAAGTTTAGTTATGAGCTAATTATATGTGAAATATGGTATGTGTCTGTTGATATATGGGCCTGGGTTATATTTTTAAATCAAAGAGTAGTTTAAGATATATTCCCAGGCTGCATTCATCCAACAACTGACGTCCACTGGGAGGAGCAAAAGAGCGGGGCTGGTGGCTGCAGGTTGTCTGCAGTGACAAAAGCTCCTTACAAGTTGCCGTTCAATCTTCAGCAAAGCGTCCAAACACAGACTGCTCCCATCAGTGTGCAGCCAAACTGGCTTTGAATAAAGAATGGCAAGAAGGTGTCAAGGGATCAAGGGATCAGCTAGTTGGTCTTGGCCACAGAATGCAGTACAGTTCTGCCACCTAGTGGTCACTTTGTCACACGTGACTTGGCGGCATTTACACGTGTGTGCATTCTGACAATTATCTCAAAGAAAACCATGATGCTGAGAATGGTCAGCAAGAACTTAGCAAATTACTTTCCACCATGTGAATATATGGTTATCCAGGCTTTAAGAAATGCTCCTTTATTTGATATACAGGTGCGGCCCTTTGAGATCTGATCTCTCTCTGTCCATCATCAAGCTTATCCACAACCATAGACCTTCATAAAGACTAAGCTGTTGTTACACAGTTCCACTATATTCTCTCAGGAATTTCTCTGGTACATAATTCCTTCATTCCTCTTGACCACACTGAACATTCCTACATCTTTTAACTTGCTAATTTTGTCTCCATGAAGCCTGCACTGACTCCTAGTCAATTTGACACATGGCACTTTTTCATACAATTCATCCCATTCTGACTGCCCTTTTGAATACTTGACTTACTTACTAGAAGCTAAGTTCCTTAAAGGGCAGGATTTTACTTTTACATCTTTATATTGCTTCAGCATTTACTGTGCCTCTGGCCCATAAATACATGATTTATTGATGTCTAGATATGTGTATTAATGTGTGTGACCCTTTGCAAGGGGTGTTTAATTCCTCATTTAGCACAGTTATTTTATATAAAGGGTCAGCAAGATCCCCTGGAGAAGGGAATGGCAACCCACTCCAGTATTCTTGCCTGGAGAGTTGCATGGACACAGGAGCCTGGTGGGCTATAGCCCGTGGGGCTGCAAAAGAGTCGGATACAACTGAGCAACTAACACACATTTGATATAAAAGTGAAGCAAACATTTATTAACTATTTCCAGGCATGGTCTTCTAACATTTCATAAATCTGATTTTTCAGTGTTTTCACATGGTTTAAGTACATTTGCAGCAAATACATGGCAAACTTGGGTCCTCAGCACTACTAAAGATTCCACTCCTTCTAAGACCAGATTTTATTTTTAAGATTGACTATAAAAGAAAATCTCAAGAAATTTTAAACATCATTTTAAGTTTCATCCTACCTGAATGTAAGAAATGAAAAATGAAATTAGAAAGTATATATACTTTATTTGGAAAATAAATTTCCTTGGATTAGTCTTCAATTTGTGAAAAAACCTTTAATCTCAAATGTGCAATATAAATTTTCATGGTGGTCAGGAAAGTAATTTTGTAAGATTACCACCTTTTACTTAATTTCACTCATCCCAGCCTATCTTCAAGCCGCACCTGCTTGCTATATCAACCAAACTAAACATTTACTCATTTCTGTATTACGTAACTGAAATAGTTGTGGAAGAGACAGCTTAGATTTTTCTTTCATTATCTGCTGGGTTTGCAGTGAAATCCTGGTTTAGAATGTTTATTGTCCAAAGATATTCTATAGCAGATAAAGTTTGACACTTGAGGTTGCCAAGTGGAGTTTACAAAACTATTGGTTATGAAGCAAAATCACCTTTGCATGTAGATGAGACATTTGATATGGAAAAGTATAAACAGAGAAGGCTTGAAGAGCCATGAAAAATGATGAAGTATGGTACCCTTTAGCAAGTAACTGAGCACAATCCATCATCAGAATGTTTTTATGTGAGTTCACCTGTCTCATCTCTTATGCTCTGGATGGATGTTCAGCAGATAGCTTTGATAAATTTAGAATCAACTAAATACTTTCTTAATAATTTTGCTTAATGAGTTTTCAAATAAATAAAGAACAGAATCATTGATGTTATTATACAGTGTGATGTACATCACTATATATATATGTGAGATTTGGTTTCCAAGCACTTTTAAAGACATAAAACCCAAAGCAATGTTATCATCTTTTGGAAGGAAATTTATATTAAATATAAATGCTATGTTGTCTTATATTTAATCAAAATCAAATAGACTAGTATTTACCTAAATAAGAATTAATTCTATTTATTGCTCTCTCCCTTTGTAACGGAATGATGTCTTATTATTTTTTGTCATATTTATTCTAAAATTTCAAACCTAAGAAAACACCAAGTACATCATTTAAACCCAATAAGACTTTAGCTCTATATAGAGAAGCAGTTTCCAAACCTGAATTATTAATATGTCCTGGGAGCTTTTAAAATACATAGATGCCTTGATCCTGGTCAAGACTCACAGAAATGGAATCAGAGATTAAGACCTAGAATCTATTCTAAAGGCTTTCCTATCTCAACTATCTCACCAGTGGATGAACTGGTATTTCGGATGAACTAGTTCTCCAGTGTGCTCCTCAGAGGAGCAGGGACATCATCACCTGGGAACTTGTTAGAGTTGCAATTTTTTAGATTTACTGAATCAAATTCTCTGATAGGCCCAGAAATCTGAATTTTAATAAGCCAGTCCAACACAAACAGTTTTTGGATTGGAAGAATCAATATTCTTATAGTTAGAAAATGACCATACTTCCCAAAGCAATCTACAGAGTCAATGCAATCCCTACTAAATACAAATGGCATTTTTCACAGAATTAGAACAAAAAATTGTACAATTTGTATAGAAACACAAAAGACACCAAATAGCCAAAGCAAGCTCGAGCAAGAAAAATGTAGCTGGAAGAATCAGACTTCCTGACTTTGGACTCTACTGCAAAACTACAGTAATGAAGACAATATGGTACTGGCACAAAAAAACAGAAATATATATCAATGGAATAGGACAGAAAGCCCAGAGATAAACCTGTGCACCTGTGGCCATAGAATCTATGACAAAAGAGGCAAGAATATACAGTGGAGGAAAGACAGTCTCTTCAAAGAGTGGTGATGGGAAAACTGGAGGGCTACATGTAAAACAAATTAGAATACTCCCTAACATCATACACAAAAATAAATTAAAAATGGACTAAAGACCTAAATGTAAGGCCAGAAACTATAAAACTCTTAGAGGAAAACATGGGCAAAAAACTCTCTGGCATAAATCACAGCAAGATCTTTATTGGCCCACTTCCTAGAATAATGAAAATAAAACAAAAAATAAGAAAATGGGACCTAATTAAACTTAAAAGTTTTTGCATGGCAAAGGAAACCGTAAACCAGACAAAAAGATAACCCTCAGAATGGGAGAAAATATTTGCAAACAAACCAACTGACAAGGGATTAATCTCCAAAATATACAAACAACTCATGCAGCTCAATATCAAAGAAGACAAACAACCCAATCAAAAAATGGGCAGAAGACCTCAATTGACACTTCTCCAAAGAAGACATACAGATGCTAATAAATACATGAAAAGGTTCTCAACATCACTAACAATTAGAGAAATGCAAACCTTACACTGGTCAGAATGGCCATCATCATCAAAACAAAATCTACAAATAACAAATGCTGAAGAGTGTGCGGAGAAAAAGGAACCTTCCTACACCACTGACAGGAATGTAAATTGGTCCAGCCACTGAGGGGAACAGTGTGGAGAGTCCTTAAAAACCTAAGAATAGACCAGATAACATAGCTGATTTGTTTCCTGGACGGAGGAAACTAGCTCAGCACTGTAAAGCAACTACACTTCAATAAAAATTAACTAAAATAAAAAAGAAAACTGATGTCTCAATTTAATAAAGTTTATCAAATATTCATTATGTAAAGCAACTACACTTCAATAAAAATTAACTAAAATAAAAAAGAAAACTGATGTCTCAATTTAATAAAGTTTATCAAATATTCATTATTTCAAAAACATGGAGATCCTTAACCTTATGGGTGGCACAATATAACCATAGTTGAATTATGTCTTTTTTATGATTTTAAGCTTTTACGTCTTTTTTATGATTTTATGAATTAAGTTTTGTTATGATTTTAAACAAATTACTTGTTAATATCTCCATTTATAACCATTATTTACTTTCTCTAAATGATCCCTATAGATCCCATATGCAATGAATTAAGCTTAAACACCCTTTCATCAAAAAGACTTATCTCCTAAATAAACTGCTCTCAGAAATACCCCTTTGTTGACTTTCCAAGGTATTTTACTTTTGTGAGAATAACAGAATTTAGAGGAATTAGTAGGGGTGACAATTTTACCTCGTTTTATAAACTGAACAAATAAGAAGCAAAATTACACCTTGAAAACTGTCCTAACATTGTGACATATATGTTACTGTTATAACAACATAAATGTAGGAGATAAAGTTAAGAGACTTCCTGATAGACACTCATCTAGTAAATATCTGGGCTCAAATTACAGAAATAGATACTATCATTTCCAATAAATCCCTGTCTCATGCTCTTAACATTAGAGCTCACTGCCTCGTCTCCTGAGTACACATAGTAGGCACTATGTAACTGAACTGAAAAGACGAAAAGACGCGTCACTTCCAAGATGAGGGAAAGTAAGGCATCGATTTGCATTCCTATTAACTCCCTCTGGATAGAGGCATCTTAAGAAACAGTACCTGGAATTTTCATCCAGGAGCATCAGGTAGGAAAACCAACTCATCTGCATCGAGATGCACTGATTTGCAGAGGTTCAGAAATGAAGTAAACCTGAAAAGAATTCAGTATGATGTCTGGACAAGATCCAGGGCTAATAGTTTTCCCACATCAGAAGTTTGAATTCACTATTCCCCAGGCCCTAAAACCGTGTTAGTGCTGACACAATCTCAAGAGCTCATGTGTTCAAATATTCCATCAACATTTAAACTGAGTCATTTATTTTACGAGACATCAGATTTCAGCTGAACTACTGATCATTATAAATCTGCATGTAATAAGCATGAATTGATCCACAACATTCAAAATGCCAGATACCTCACATTTCTTTATTATTTTCAATCAAATCAAACTGAACTCTAGCTGCCAATCAGCATAGTTGACAATGCCCTTATCATAGTTGACAATGCCATTATCAATCCATTATCCCCACTATTGATCAGACGGGTGCACTGTTTCCGCAGTTGAGTTAAATGACGCCTTTCTTCCCACCCTCACCCCTGCTCCTTCAGGTTGCTCACTGGAGCCTCTGGCCCCTGCTCAGGCCTAGGGCTGATGAGAGGACAGCTCCTCTGCGTTCTGCCAGTCAGTTCCACATCACACCATGGGACCTTTCCAAAGACCCAGAATTAATGGTCTCAGCACACAGTCTCCTCAGGGACCCACACAGCTACTCCTTTCAAAATTCTATCACTTCAGGGATGCTTCAGTAATTCAAGAAGCAATTCTCAAATTTCACAAGGTTCCACTCTTCTTGTCTCTCATATTCCAGTCTCAGGAATTCCAGTCAGCTACCTGATTTTCCATACACCATGTGAAAAACCTCTTTCAGAAATCCCAAAAGGCCATTTTTACTTCCCTGGGAGCAAGGAAAGCCTAGACCTTAAAAACAAAATCCTGGCTACTCTGGTGAGTCTCTAGTAAATTTTACTGTTAACAATAAAAATCAATTAAACATAAAAAGTCAAATACAGTATTTTAATATATGACTGCATATAAATCACTTAATCTCTCAAACTCTTGAGTAGCCTAGAATTATAAAAGCATCTAAGGACCTTTCATTGTTTTTCTAATTAACCTTAAAGATCACCTCAATTTCTTCCCCAGAGAAGCTCGTGGAATGAACAAAGCAGATTTACAGAAGACCTCCGTTTATCTTCAGTGACATCTCTTCTCACAAGTAAGGTACGCACAATATCTGTATGGTCCACCCTCCCCCGCCCCTCAGACACACACATACAGTGTAGACTCTATACCTCACTTCATATGACAAGGACTCTAAAGGTGGTGATTGAGGATGGGGGTACATATTGGTTTGGATAAACTAGGAAAGCTGAGCATGTGCTAGGAATGCTGGAGACTCACCTTGGTAGCTGATTGAATACAGAAAATAAAGAAGTTAAAAGTAATTAATTTAAAATAAAGCAAATGGGAAAGTCAAGGAATTAAAGTGTTCTGATTTGGCTGATTTGGCTTTTTGGATAGAAAAAAGAGAGACAGAGCAAAATTGTACAAAAATTATAGTGAATTCAGTTTTGAACATGTCGAGTTTCAATGCCTCTGAGGCATGCAGGCTTCCTGGAGACCGTTTCACAGAGGTTACCAACAGAAAGAAACTCAGGTCTGGAACTCAGGGGAGAGGTCTGAGCATTACATCTTCAGCTTTGTACCAAAATTTCCGGCTTCAAGCTTCAGAAACTTTAAATTGCCTTTTGATTTTAATTATTTTAATCACTTTATTGCTTAAACCTTATCTTCCCTTGCATCCTCTTAATCCTTAGAATTTAAATTCCTGTGCCCTCTTTTCCTGGAGAGAACTACCTTTGGGTACAGCTTCTATTTTGGGGTGTGAGGAGGGAGTGCTGAAAGGGGGGAGACTTGCTTTCAAAGACTAATGCTGAGAGATTTCAAGGTTTTAAATAAACTCCAGGGGCTCTGAGTCCTTTTCGCTGTAAATAAACGGAAGGAGAAGCACTTTGCATGTGATGGTCTAAATCAAAATCCAGGGGTCCAGATATCAGCTTATTAATGGAGCTAGTAAACAAAAAGCTTGATTGATCCAACTATGTACATAAATCATCTTGAGTCATCAAGGACAGTTTAATTTTAATCAACTATTTAATAATTTTAATTTTGCCACTTCCCTCAATGTTCCTCGTAGTTTTTTTCATGAAATCAACACGGTCTAATCAATTATTGAAGCTACAAAACATTTACTCTAGTGAGGCCTCAGCTGATATCATTTGGGTTTTTCTACTAAAGCATTCCTTTCCTACGAACCCACCCTACCACTTCTAGTCTAGTCTGGGCCTCACCAACAATAAGAAGCCATCTCATCTTCCTGCCTAGTGCTTAGAGTCAGATAATCCTTGCTTTTTTATTTTTGTTTCATTTATTTTATATTGGAGTATAGCTGATTTACAATAATGTACAGGAAAGTGATTCAGTTATACATGTATATACATCTATTTTGTTTCAGATTGTTTCTCTCTTTTTTGGCCACCCTGAGTGGCTTGCAGGATCTTAGTTCCCCGAGCAGGGATCAAACCTACAGTAGAAGCACCAAGTCCGAACCACTGGATCCTCCAAGGAATTCCCTCCCCTTGTTTTTCCATATAGGTTACGACAGAGTATTGAGTAGAATTCCTAGTGCTATGTAGTAGGTCCTTGTTGTTTATATATTTTATATATTGTATTATATATATGTTAATCCCAACATCCTAGTTTATCCCTCCACGCCACATTTCTAATTTGGTAACCATAAATTTGTTTTTTTAAAATCTGTGAATCTGTTTCTGTTTTGTAAATAAGTTCATTTGTATCATTTTTTTAAGATTCCATATATAAGTGATATCATATATTTCACAAGCCTTGTTTTGAATGTTGGGTTTCTGCAGAATCTCTGTGCTCCAGCCTCCACCCTACTTACTACCTGGGAAAACCTGGGCAATTTATTTAGCTTCTCTGAGAATCTTTTATCACAGAGTCACCTGAGAAGCCCTGTACAAAAATACCTATCATAATCAGAAAGAAAGAATTAGAAGGGGAAGGAAGGAGTAGTGAGAATCGAGAAATGGAGAGAGAAAATAAAGGACTACTCAAGGAAAGGAGGAATCAGGGACCAGGGGGCAGAAGGAAGGAAGGAAATCACAAAGGAGAACAAAGGAAAAGAATGTCTCCATGTTTATGATGTCATCCATTATGAACAGTGTCTTAATAGACTTTATTGGTTATTCCTGACAATCACATGACATAGGTATTATTACCTAAGTAGTAATTTTACATCTGAGGAAACAGATTCTCAGTTCAGTTCAGTCGCTCAGTCGAGTCCAACTCTGCAACCCCATGGACTGCAACAGGCCAGGTCTCACTGTCCATCACAAACTCCCGGAGTTTACTCACTCATGTCCATTGAGTCGGTGATGCCATCCAACCATCTCATCCTCTGTTGTCCCCTTCTCCTCTCACCTTCAATCTTTCCCAGCATGAGGGTCTTTTCAAATGACTCAGCTCCTCCCATCAAGTGGCCAAAGTACTGGAGTTTCAGCTTCAACATCAGTCCTTCCAATAAACACCCAGGACTGATTTCCTTTAGGATGGACTTGTTGGATCTCCTTGCAGTCCAAGGGACTCTCAAGAGTCTTCCCCAATACCACAGTTCAAAAGCATCAATTCTTCAGCACTCTGCTTTCTTTATAGTCCAACTCTCACATCCATACATGACCACTGGAAAAACCATAGCCTTGACCAGACAGACCTTTGTTGGCAAAGTAATGTCTCTGCTTTTTCATATGCTATCTAGGTTGGTCATAACTTTCCTTCCAAGGAGTAAGCATCTTTTCATTTCATGGCTGCAATCACCATCTGCAGTGATTTTGGAGCCCCAAAAAATAAAGTCTGCTACTGTTTCCACAGTTTCCACTATCTATTTTTCATGAAGTGATGGGACCAGATGCCATGATCTTAGTTTTCTGAATGTTGAGCTTTAAGCCAACTTTTTCACTCTCCTCTCTCACTTTCATCAAGAGGCTCTTTAGTTCTTCTTCACTTCCTGCCATATGGGTGGTGTCATCTGCATATCTGAGGTTATTGATATTTCTCCCAGAAATCTTGATTCTAGCTTGTGCTTCCTCCAGCCCAGCGTTTCTCATGATGTACACTGCATATAAGCTAAATAAGCAGGGTGACAATATACAGCCTTGACGTATTCCTTTTCCTATTTGGAACCAGTCTGTTGTTCCATGTCCAGTTCTAACTGTTGCTTCCTGACCTGCATACAGGTTTCTCAAGAGGCAGGTCAGGTGGTCTGGTATTCTCATCTCTTGAAGAATTTTCCACAGTTTATTGTGATCCACCCAGTCAAAGGCTTTGGTGAAGTCAATAAAGCAGAAATAGACATTTTTCTGGAACTCTCTTGCTTTTTCAATGATCCAGCGAATGTTGGCAATTTGATCTCTGGTTCCTCTGCCTTTTCTAAAACCAGCTTGAACATCTGGAAGTTCATGGTTCATGTACTGTTGAAGCCTGGCTTGGAGAATTTTGAGCATTACTTTACTAGAGTGTGAGATGAATGCAATTGTGCAGTAGTTTGAGCATTCTTTGGCATTGCCTTTCTTAGGGATTGGAATGAAAACTGACCTTTTCCAGTCCTGTGGCCACTGCTGAGGTTTCCAAATTTGCTGGCATATTGAGTGTAGCACTTTCACAGCATCATCTTTTAGGATCTGAAATAGCTCAACTGGAATTCCATCACCTCCACTAGCTTTGTTCATAGTGATGCTTTCTAAGACCCACTTGACTTCACACTCCAGGATGTCTGGCTCTAGGTGAGTGATCACACCATCGTGATTTTCTGGGTCATGAAGATCTTTTTTGTACAGTTCTTCTGTGTATTCTTGCCACCTCTTCTTAATATCTTTTGCTTCTGTTAGGTCCATACCATTTCTGTCCTTTATTGAACCCATCTTTGCATGAAATGTCCCCTTGGTATCTCTAATTTTCTTAAAGAGATCTCTAGTCTTTCCCATTCTGTTATTTTCCTCTATTTCTTTGCACTGATCACTGAGGAAGGCTTTCTTATCTCTCCTTGCTATTCTTTGGAACTCTGCATTCAGATGGATATATCTTTCCTTTTCTCCTTTGCATTTTACTTCTCTTCTTTTCACAGCTACTTGTAAGGCTTCCTCAGACAACCATTTTGCCTTTTTACCTTTCTTTTTTGGGAGGATGGTCTTGATCCCTGTCTCCTGTACAGTGTCACGAGCCTCTGTCCATAGTTCATCAGGCACTCTATCAGATCTAGTCCCTTAAATCTATTTCTCACTTCCACGGTGTAATCATAAGGGATTTGATTTAGGTCATACCTGAATGGTCTAGTGGTTTTCCCTACTTTCTTCAATTTAAGTCTGAATTCAGCAATAAGGAGTTCATGATCTGAGCCACAGTCAGCTCCTGGTCTTGTTTTTGCTGACTGTATAGAGCTTGTCCCTCTTTAGCTGCAAAGAATATAATCAATCTGATTTTGGTATTGACCATCTGGTTATGTCCACGTGTAGAGTCTTCTCTTGTGTTATTGGAAGAGGGTGTTTGCTATGACCAGTGTGTTCTCTTGGCAAAACTCTATTAGCCTTTACCCTGCTTCATTCTGTACTCCAAGGTCAAGTTGCCTGTTACTCCAGGTGTTTCTTGACTTCCTACTTTTGCATTCCAGTCCCCTATGATGAAAAGGACATCTTTATGGGGTCCTTAATTCTAGAAGGTCTTTTAGGTCTTCATAGAACTGTTCAACTTCAGCTTCTTCAGCATTGCTAGCCAGGACACAGACTTGGATTACCGTATTTTGAATAGTTTGCCTTGGAAATGAACAAAGATCATTCTGTCATTTTTGAGATGGCATCCAAGTACTGCATTTCAGACTTTTGTTGACTATGATGGCTACTCCATTTCTTCTAAGGGACTGTTGCCCACAGTAATAGATATAATGGTCATCTGAGTTAAATTCCCCCATTCCAGTCCATTTTAATTCACTGATTCCTAAAATGTCGACGTTCACTCTTAGCATCTCCTGTTTGACCACTTCCAATTTGCCTTGATTCGTGGAGCTAACATTTCAGGTCCCTATGCAATATTTCTCTTTACAGCATTGGACCTTGCTTCCATCACCAGTCACATCCACAGCTCGGTGCTGTTTTTGCTTTGGCTCCGTCTCTTCATTCTTTCTGGAGTTATTTCTCCACTGATCTCCAGCAGCAATATTGGGCACCTACCAACCTGCGGAGTTCATCTTTCAGTGTCCTATCTTTTTGCCTTTTCATACTGTTCATGGGGTTCTCAAGGCAAGAATACTGAAGTGGTTTGCCATTCCCTTCTCCAGTGGACCACATTTTGTCAGATCTCTCCACCTGACCCGCCCATCTTGGGTTGCCCTACACTTCATGACTCATAGTTTCATTGAGTTAGACAAGGCTGTGGTCCTTGTTATTAGATTCGTTAGTTTCCTATGATTGTGATTTTCAGTCTGTCTGCCCTCTGATGGAGAAGGATAAAAGGCTTATGAAAGCTTCCTGATGGGATAGACTGACTGAGGGGGAAACTGGGTCTTGTTCTGACGGGCAGGGCCATGCTCAGTAAATCTTTAATCCAATTTTCTATTGATGAGTGGAGCTGTGTTCCCTCCCTGTTATTTACCTGGGGCCAGACTATGGTGGAGGTAATGAAGATGATCCCATGCATGTACTCCTTCAAAAGATCCCACACATGTACTGCTACAGTCCAGGCCCCCAACCCTGTAGCCGGCCACCACCAACCCATGCCTTCGCCAGAGACTCCCGGACACCCACAGGCAAGTCTCCTGTGGGGTCACTGTTGCACTTTCTCTTGGGTCCTGGTGCACCTGAGTCACCAGGGAAGCCCCTTAATGCTCCTAAGGCACAATTTCCCCACCTCAGTGTCTGTGTTTTTTCTGCTGCTTTCAGAACCTACCCCTTCCCCAAATTCATATAAACATCCTCTCTTGCTTTCTTCGGGTCACTGCTCACATGATGTCCTATCTCTGACAGCACACAACCCACCTCCAACTGTTACTCTGTTGCTTTACAAGCTTTACTTGTATATTTATTTATTTTTGCATGCCACTTATCACCAACTGGCCTATTGTCAGTATGTTGCAGGGAGGAAGCCAATTCTGACCCCATGATGGAATTGCTTATTTGACTTGCTTTGCATTGCTCCTGTTATTATAATCCTACAGAATGGCTTGCCTCAGAGAATCTTGCCCCTCTGCCTGACTGTTAGACCAAAGTGCCTTTGTTCAGAACCCTGTCCACCTTTAGAAGGCAAGAAGGGAGAAATTAACACATCTCCTGCCTGAGGCTTGCCGCTCTGGGAGATGTTTGCAAGATTAATGGCCTTTTTATTTTGCTTCCTCACCTCTCCCCATCTCTCATCTATAAATGAACCTGGTGCCCAGACCCCAGAGATTGTTTTAAGGAACTAGCCTGCCATCTTCTCGGTCAGCTACTTTCCAAATAAACTTGTTTTTCTTGCCTCAGCACTTGGCCTGTTGTGCAGCAAGCAGAGTGAACTTGGACTCAGTAACAAGTCTACTTGATTATTTGTCCATTATTCATTTCCAGATTAAATATATGATCCATGAGAGCTAGGACATTTTTGGTTCACTGCTTGATCTCATTGCCTAAAACAGTGTTCAACTAAGTAATGCACAAATATTTTTCATCAAATGAATGAAAGGATAATATAATTTCACCAACAATGTAATGAATGTGGCCTGAACTAAAACCTTATCTCCTGATTTTTTTTGCCCAATTTTATTTTTCCATCAGTTTACAATTCCTCTACTCCATACGTCAAAGCATAAAATGCAGCAAGATATCACAGGAAAGATAAATGCTTACTGTGACTTGGCGCTCGGCACACTGAATCAAACCCCATGATGCTTTAGAATACATGGACCACTGAACAAATGGATTAAGTCCTATTTGCTTAGCCAAAAATTTAACTGCAAACATCGGTCATTTCCTACACACGGACTACTGATGGAGGAGAGCTTTGAAAAATAGCCAAATTCAGTCCAGGCCTCCTGAAATTCTCCCCAGAATAAATGGTAATGACAAGTAGTGTGTGGGATGGGGGAGGCTGAAGAAGGGATTTCTAGATAACTTAACAGCAAGTCACCCTAAAATGTGCTCTCCTCAAGCCTTCTTTGGATTAAGTTTAGAAAAGAAAACTAAGAGTAGAATTGAGTCTCAACCAAAACCCGTAGGGGCCAGTTTCAACAGATTATCAAGGCACTTAAGTTTTCTGTAGTAAAGGCCAGTGAAATCTTTGAAATCTTTTGAACTGAAATGAATTATTCTTCCATTACCTTGTAATATAATAATGATAAGGATATTTAGGCCAAACTTTATAAAAATAAATACCCTAAAGAAGTAGAAATTCTGACTCAGGCTCTACCATGCCAATATAATTTTATGAATCTCCAGACACTCTTTTATCCAGGCTATCATCTAAGTGATTTCTTTGGAGGGTAGGTCTATTTGCATACAAACAGGGTATGGTTAAAAAATATTGCCCATATAATAAGTTTTTTTAATAAGTTAATGTAAATGAAAGATTTCTTATTAAGACTTCTTGCTCAAGGGAAATAGTGCCTTAAAATTAAGCTTGCTATAGAACATTATAATAAAGAAGCATGTAGCCATAGAAAAACTCTTGGAACAAAAGTGTGTATTTCTCATGCATAGGTGCCAGAAAATGTAGGACCTTGTTAAGGTCAAATGGTTCCATTATTTTCTTCAAGTCCACACTCTTAATGAATCAAGCCATTAGGAGGGCAGACCACCAATGTCCTTTGAGAAAACAAAAAACTGGCAGAAATGCCTGAACTTAAGCTATTTCAGACCTGATATTATTGATTGATTCTTGGTGGCTGCATGTAAGTCTTCATCAGAAAGAAGATCAAAATACAGCTGATCTTAACCTTTTCCTTAAAAATAACCTCAATTCAATAAAAGTGTATAGATTGCTCATTTTGTAGTCATGACTGGCCTTTGCCCCGTGGGATAATACAAAGCAGTATTAGACCCAATTCCTGCCTTTAGGGGCCTTATATGAGGATAGTCAAAAAGTTCATTCGGGTTTTACCGTATGCTGTTACAGAAAAACTTTTTTAAATATTTGGCCAAGACAAGAAATGGATATACCTGAAAGCTGTGACTGTGTTACAAAAATCAAGAGGCAGTATGTGAGATAAGCAGGAGATGAATGTCAAATACTTTGGGAATCTAGATATTGGAAAGATCCCATCTAACTGAAGATTCAAGGGAATTCACACACACACCAAAGGTATCATAATTGAGTTGGACCTTGAATACTGAGCTGGGTTTGAGGGAACTTATAAGGAAAGAAATCCCCAAACAGTAACTCCTCAAACACGGAGAACCAAGCCAAGGTTATGTCTAAGGAATGAGAGACAGCCCACATAACAGGCAACTTTCAAGATGACCCTCACCTCCTATTATCCACACCATCATAGAATCACCTCCCCTTGAGTATGAGACTGACCTAGTAACTTGTTTTTCAGGAAAAGGAAAGGCCAAAGTAATAAGATATCAGTTCTACAGTTAGGTTACAAATGATTTTAACTTCCATCTTTCTGGACTCTTTCTATTGCCTTCTAGGCTTACAAACCTTGATCAATCATAATGTCATATAGGAGAAGCCCATGGTTCAAGTGGTAAAGAATAGGTCTGTAATGCAGGAGACCCAGGTTCGATCCCTGGATCAGAAAGTTCCCCTGGAGAAGGGAATGGCAACCCACTCCAGTATTGTTGTATGGAGAACTCCATGGACAGAGGAGCCTGGTGGGCTACAGTGCATAGGGTTCTAAAGAGTCAGACAAGGCTGAGTAACTAACACTTTCACATGTACCAGGAGTTGTGCACAGCCTACAGACAACAGTGAGTGAGAAATTGAGATCATCAGTCCAATAACCTGGGAGGAACTGAGCTTGGAAGCAGACTCTTCACGACTTGAACCTTGAGATGACTATAACCACTGCAGACACCTTCACTGTAGCAGTGAGAGACCCTGAAGCAGGAGACGGAATTAAGCCATATGCAGCTGTTGCAGCAGGCAAGTAGCTAGATATAAGCAGAGAAAAGGGGTCCAGGGAACAGGAAATCATGCATCTTGCAAGCAGCAGGGGTCCATAGGCAAAGAAAAGCAGGAACCTCCAGAGTGGCATGAAACAACACATTTTGGGTGATAAATGTCCTGGAAGCACACAAAGAAAGGTAGGGAAAGGTGGGAATCTCCTAGTTATAAAATGTAACCTGTTTGGGCTTCCCTGATGACCCAGTGGTAAAGAATTCTACCAATGCAAGCATCCCTGATAGCTCAGCTGGTAAAGGATCCTCCTGCAATGCAGGAGACCGTGGTTTGATTCCTGGGTCAGGGAGATCTGCTAGAGAAGGGATAGGCTACCCACTTCAGTATTCTTGGGCTTCTCTTGTGACTCAGCTGGTAAAGAATCTGTCTGCAATGTGGGAGACCTGGGTTTGATCCACAACGCAAGAGACATGGGTTTGAACCATGATCAGGGAAGACCCCATATGCAGTGTAACAATTAAGCCCATGTGTCACAAACTATTGAGCCTGTGCTCTAGGGTCTGAGAGCAGCAACTACTGAAGCATGCATGCCCTAAAGTCCATGCTCCACAACAAGGGAAGCTACTGCAATGAGAAGCCCACATACATTGCAATCAAAGAGTAGCTTTTGCTCACTGCAACTAGAGAAAAGCCCACACAGCAGCAAAGAACCAGCATAGCCAATAAATAAATAAAATTATTAAAAAACATGAAACATTTAAGTGTAACCTGTTGCTCCTTGTGCTCTCATTACTGTAACATTAGCCTCATGGATATGAAGTACTCATCATGCACTGAGGCCATGACACTTTTGACCTAAGCTATTTAAGGACAATCCTCCTCTCTTCCAGAAGATGGAGCTGGGATGAAAATCAGAGACTAGACCCCCAAACTTCTCCAATGAATATTCTGCCTCTTCACTTGCATGCCCCTCATGACCAGCTTGCATTTAACTTCTAACAGAGTACATCATGCGAAATGCCAGGCTAGATGAAGCACAAGCTGGAATCAAGATTGTCAGGAGAAATATCAATAACCTCAGATATGCAGATGACTTCCCTGGTGGCTCAGAGGGTAAAGCGTCTGCCTACAATGTGGGAGACCTGGGTTCAATCCCTGGGCCCAGAAGATCCCCTGGAGAAGGAAATGGTAACCCACTCCAGTACTCTTGCCTGGAAAATCCCATGCACAGAGAAGCCTGGTAGGCTACAGTCCATAGGGTCGCAAATAGTCGGAGATGACTGAGCAACTTCACTTTTCATGCAGATGACACCACCCTTATAGCAAAAAGTGAAGAAGAACTAAAGAGCCTGTTAATGAAAGTGAAAGAGGAACATGAAAAAGCTGACTTAAAACTCAACATTCACAAAACGAAGATCATGGCATCTGGTCCCATCACGCTGAAAGGTTGTTGCTGAGCCATGAAAGACGCTGGGATTCTTGGCCTCCAGAGGAGAGGAATTCAATCTGGGGCCAGTGAGGAGGCCTGATCACTCAGAGTTTTTGTGTGACAAAGTATATTAAAGTATAAAAGAGACAGACAAAGCTTCTGACACAGACATCAAAAGGGGTAGAAAGAGTGCCCCCCTGCTAGTCTTTAGCTGGATGTTTTATGCCTGTTAGAAAGAAAGCTATCAGTCAGATAAGAAGGACACCTCAAGGCTGAGGGAGGTTCACCAGGCCCCTCACCCACAATATGCATTCTTGAGATAGGATGGCACAACGTGCGTCATCCCCCAACCATTAAACAATCGATAAGAATACTGGTCTATTGAGCTATTATCAGCTCAACGTTTGAGAAAAGAAAAAAAAAAAATTAGTCTTAGATGGAACCATTTTGAAGACAGGCAAATTCCAAAGCAAATGCATAGTTTCATAAACATAGCTTAAGAAAAACATTTCCATAAGAAAAACATATTGGTTAGCTCAAGGTTTGAGAAAAGTTAAGTTCAGGTGGAACCAGGTGTCGTCATAGCAACATAGAATTTTAAGAGAAATCTCCTTTTAATTCTGTATGGAGAAGGGGAAAAAAATCCAACACTCGTAGTTTGTTTCCTCATGCCGCTTAAGGGAGAGATAAAAAATGTCTGACACTTGAAGCCTATCTCCTCTGTTTGGAGACCCCTGGCCTTCCTGCCTGTTACCCTCTCTACTTCATGGCAAATAGAAGGGGAAACAATGGAAACTGACAGACTTTATTTTCTTGGGCTCCAAAATCACTGCAGATGGTGATTACAGCCATGAAATTAAAAACACTTGCTCCTTGGAAGAAAAGCTATGACAAGCTAAGGCAGCGTACTAAAAAGCAGAGACATTACTTTGCCAACAAAGGTCCATCTAGTCAAAGCTATGGTTTTTCCAATAGTCATATATGTATGTGAGAGTTGGACCATAAAGAAAGCTGAACACTGAAGAATTGAAGCTGTTAAACTGTAGTATTGGAGAAGACTTTGAGAGACCCTTGGACTGCAAGGATATCAAGGCAGTCAATCTTAAAGGAAATCAGATCTGACTATTCATTGGAAGGACTGATGCTAAAACTGAAGCTCCAATACTTTGGCCACCTGATGCAAAGAACTGACACATTTGCAAAGACTCTGATGCTGGGAAAGATCAAAGGCAGGAGGAGAAGGGGATGACAGAGGATCAGCTGGTTGGATGGCATCACTGACTTGATGGACATGAGTTTGAGCAGGCTCCTGGAGTTGGTGATGGACAGGGAAGCCTGGTGTGCTATAGTCCATGGGGTTGCAAAGAGTTGGACATGACTGAGCAACTGAACCGAACTCACTCGTATGCTCCTCATAATCAGCTTGACAAAGAACCCAAGGGCAGCAGCTCCTCACCTGTCTGCCTGCTCTCCCTCTGAGGGTGCATTCTTCTTGAACAAACTCTCAGTTTACTTTCTTAACCTCCTTGCTTGTCTCAGAATTCTTCTGTGACAAAGAAAGAACCTAAAATTCACTGGAAACATAGTTTTCTACCATCAGATACTATGTGACAACTGTTGTATGAAGACTCTACCTTTGGGGGTAACTTTTTATGCAGGGGTAGTTAAGTTTTGCACTTCAGACTGACTAGAGCTTATTGTGTGGAGTAATTATTTATGTGGTGGCTTACTATTTCAAAATCACTTACTTGTGTCATTTGACTTTTAACATTCTTTTGTGATTGAAAAAGGCAAGTGAAAAATTCATTCTACAGAGAGGAGAAATTACCCTGGCTTAATGGTTTATAGTCTCTGTCACACAAGTAGCTAGTGTTTATCTTTAATTCAGGGATCTTTTCATTACAACACTCAGAGGAACAGAGGGCTGGAAATTTTCAAGATTTAATGTATACGAGGATCATAGTCTTTAATTGGGATGAACAGAAATGACAAATACCTGATCACAGGGAATTGGTTTTGCTGTTTATCTTTGCCTTTCTGACTCTTAAACTCTGGATGTGTTATAAACAATCTTCTGCTGGGTTTTATAGCTTTGTTTTGGTGTCTTTGTGCTTCTCCTAAGGCTGTCACCAAAATGTCAAAGGATGCTGACATTTCAGTTGATTTTGAATGGCCATTAACTTTTTAAAAATTGAAGTGATCTGATATGCAAACAGGCAGGCTTTCCATATGGTACCTAACATATGCACATACCATAATATATTGTATATTGAGTTTCAGAAAACTCCTGGCTAACTTATTAAATACTCAACTGACACTTACCTCCTGCAGTATTAACATTTATTTATATTATTTAAATTATATTACTGGGCTTCCCTGGTGGCTCAGACAGTAAAGAATTCACCTGCAACACAGGGAATTATAAGTATACACTACTAGGAAATTACAAATATATACCTCCTCTCCTGAAGGAAATACACAGAACAAAAACAAATCTTGCTTTTTAAATTAGTGAATTCTATTCTAATCGAGTAATACTTTCAATAACACTAAATAGTGCTGCATTTAGTAACATTTATACCTCCCAAACCCCAGATTTTTATTTTAAATACTTACAGACTTTATATTCTTTATTCTCAGTCCTCACTATTAGTCCATCAATCATCAGTTTATTCCCACCCATATTTTTATTTTTCCTGGCACTTTTCATTTCTAACTTCCTACTTTCTCTATGAAAAAGAAACTCGGAAAATACCCAATTTTAATGATGTTTAAAGTTAGGCTCTACATGAGAGTTTAAGTTAATGTGAGAGCGGTCAGGGGCGACATCCTGTGTGGGTCTGAAGCCCACCATTTAGGAACTGGGTAATGTTAGACCAAAAAACTAAAAATTAGTACTTCTGATAATAACAATTCTGATCTTATAAAGGAATTACGGGGATTAAATAAGTTAATATTTTGAATGTCAATCAAGTCCCTGGTGATGGGTGCCAGACGTGTTTGATAAAAGTCTTAGGAGATTCCAATGAGCAGCCATTCATCTAACCCAGGGCTCTGGCCCTGGCTATACATGAGGATCACCTTGTAGCTCTTAAAAATGACTCGTACTTGGACTCTGCATTCATTTTCAATCACTGCTATAAAAAATTCCCACAAACTCAGCAGCTCAAATAGACATAGACATACTAACTTATAATCTGGGAGGTCAGAAGTCCAAAATGAGTCTCACTGGATGCACCCCACAATGTCAGAGGGCTGTGTTCCCTTCTAGGGGCTTTAGAGGAGAAGCTGTTTCCCTGTTTTCTCTGGCTTCCAGAAATTACCTGGATTTGGGGGTTGGTGGCCCCCTCCTCTCCTCTTCAGAGCCTGTAATGAATGAAATCTTTCTCATATTGCATCACTCTAACACAGACTCATTAGACACCTGTCCTCTACCCCATCTAAAGAAGCCTCTGATGACACTGGGCCCAACTGTATACTCCAGAATAATCTAACGTAAGGTCAATTAACAATGCTGATCCCATCTGTTACCTTGATTGCCCTCTGCCAAGCAAGGGACTCTCCCTCGCCAAGCAAGGGTTCCAGGAATCAGGGCATAAACATCTTCTGGAGGCCATTATTCTGTTTACTGCAGACTCCCACCCTCCAAAGAGCCAGAGTTAATTGCTCTTGGCAAGGATACATGCTTCACACACTCACTAAGTGATTCTAATGTCCAGATTTGCTTGAGAACTACTGATCTCAATTACTATCAGGGTTCCATGAAACATAATGCCCATAAAATGTTCAATAATGCTAAAATTAGATTTGGAAAGCATTTAATTAAACACATTAGATGTTAAAGACAGTATGAAGTTCTATAATAGAGAAATCTGTTCAACCCCATTTAACCAATCTCTCAAACTTTTTAGAGTAATATCTGTTATGGGTCCAAGGAATTATTTTTCTACATAAGGTTTTTGGGATTTAATGCTCTAGGGAAGAAAATGAGTATAATGGTATTTTTTGTTTTCTTTACTCTGATGCTTTTTAAAAATTATTTTACTACTAAGCTGTCTGTTGAATTTAGGATATGGCACTTGAAATCCAAATTTAAGACACTCTACTCAACATTGTATTACTATTTATGTCATTAAGAACCAAATGGTCAATATAGTATAATTGAATCATTCTTTGAGGAGAAAAGAAAGAGCAAGAGAGCTCCCCAAACAGAACAATTTTGTTAAATAAAAGACTTGGTTTTCTCATGCTGAGGACTGAATTGTTTACACAAAATCACATAATGACTTAATGCCATAAACAGAATTAAATCACTCTATTTTATAGATGCATATTGTGAAGACAATTAGGGCACATCTAAAAAATCATGAAAACTGAGTCCGTATTTCCTAGAAGACTCACTAAAAGAGATAAAATAGATAAACTATTTCTTTCTTAAATTTCTCAGCAGAAATCTACCATCTTGTCTCAAGTCAATGTGGAACATGTAAGTGTCTGGGATAGTTTGTATCTATTGAAGAGAGACTCATGATTAATAACTGAAATAATTTGACAGCTACATTCTTATGTTTCAGAAGAGGGATAATTCAGGACAAATAATCAAAGAGGTTATATAAAGAGTTTTGATGGTAAAGGAGCAAGCAAGTACTCATGAAAGATTCTCCCTTAAGATAAACAAAGGCAAAGGGTTATTTCTGGTTGTTGAATTATCTGCATCCCATGCTTGGTGTATGCATGCTCACTCGCTCATTTGTGTCTGACTCTGTGAGCCCATGGACTGTATCTCACCAGGCTCCTCTGCCCAAGGAATTTTCCAGACAAGAATACTGGAATGTGTAGCCATTTGGCACTCCAGGGGATCTTCCCACCTGGGGATTGAACCCGTATCTCCTGCATTGGCAGGCAGATTTTTATCACTGCACCACCTAGGAAGCCTCATCTCATGGGGGGACTGTCCTCCAACGGCTAACTGCGTTTACAGCACATTCAGAGAGTCTGGGGTCAGTAGTTGGAGACTGACTGTAAAATTTCAAGAATTCAAGTTATTGCAGGTTACAAAGAAAATGTCCAACCCCGCCTACTGCCTAACTCAAAAAATACTGTTCACTGGGTTGCTTTTTTGATATTGAGCTCCACGAACTGTTTGTAAATTTTGGAGATTAATCCCTGCCAGTCTCATTATTTGCAAATATTTTCTTCCATATATACACACCACTAAAAACAGATAACCTGTAAGGACCTACTGCATAACACAGGGAACTATGTTCAATATTCTTTAACAAGCTAAATGGGAAAAGAATTTGAAAAAGAATAGATAAATGTATATGTACAATTGAATCACTTTGTTGTACACCTGAAACTAACACAACACTGCTAATCAACTGTACTTCAATATAATATAAAATTTTTAAAAAAATATTGTTCAGGGCTTTTCTTCCTACTTAAATAGTGGCATACAGTCACATAGGATATACAGTGGTACTGAACCACACAGCTCTGGAACCCACACCCTTATATTAAATCCCAACTGCACGTTTAATTGGATGAATGACCTTGATAGGTTATTTAACCTCTATGACCTTGGATTCTTCATCAGCAAAACAGACGAAGTGATACCTCAGTACTTAGAACTTAGTAAAAGCCTCACTAAATATCAGTTCTGGTTTTTTAGCTCATTATGTTTATATATATTATAAAGTAATAAGATTAAGTGCTTAGACAAATTTATTTCAAGTGTGTTATTTTATAAATTTGATTAAAAGTACAATCTGCAATGCATAAAAGAAGTTTAAGAAATGAAGTGGAATTTCATTTGAAATACTGTGACATGTGATGTGCATAATTTTTCCACGAATTAACACCACTGATTTGTGGAAATAAAAGCTATTTTTAAAGCTCTATTCTCATATTTCAGAGAAAAACATGGAGTCCAAAGAGATTAAATGACTCATATCTTTAAACACATAAAAAATAAAGGACAAAATGGCAAAGTTGTAAAGATTTCATGCTTAAACAATTTTACTCTATTAAGATCTAAAAACTACTTAAAATTCTCGAGGGAAGTTTTTTTGTACTGAAGTTTCTTCAAATACCTCATTCAGAAAACACGCACTAAATATCGTGTCAGTCACCAGTCACCATGCTGAAGGTGGAACAAAAGTTGAACAGTGATAAAAAGGTATGTGGGAATTAATAAGATGAGATTTTTTTGACAGTGTTAGGATGGAAAAGGCCCTTTGACTCCAACATTTTTGTATTACTGATGAGGTCATCGAGTTCTAGAAAATGTTTAAATAACCTGCCCATAATCCCTCAGCCAGCAAAGGACATATTTAAGTTCTGTAACTCCCAGTTTGCCTACCCAGCAAATATTGACCTTCATAGGAGATTCTGAGGCATAGAGAAACCAAGGTAACCAATCCTTATGCAGAATAATGGAGGAGAAATGCAGTGTTGGAAATTTTTCTGAGCATTAATAAGAAACCTTATCTGAGCCTTCTCCCAGGATATTGGATTTTTTAAAGGTCTTGGGTTTAAAAAGCAGATTTTTGATTTTGAAATTTCAACTAGCTATTAGGAAGCTAAGGCATTACAGAAACTATGAAAAACCAGTAAACAAGGGAGTAAACGCATCTCTTTTTTCTCACAACATCACTCTAATTGTCGACCTGGGATTCTTTTTCCCTTTTTTAATTTTTATTGGGTATGGCTGATTTACAGCGTTGTGTGACCTAGGATTGTTGATCTTTCTCTAACCTGTGTATTCGCCTGATTCCACCTGAGAATTGTCATGTTCTTCCAACCTCACCTTACAGGACTTACGCACTGTATTGTTCACTGTGCTGGCCCGAGAGCCTCACAGGGTTCCCTGTGCTCTCCTCCTTCTGACTCCTGCTCGACCCACCCTGTCAAGCTGAAAAGGGATCACATTTTTCCCCTTATATTTGAAAACATCAATCTTTACTCCCCCACTGAGCGTTTTCCCTGTATGCAACACTGTACTGTGCACCCTCTATTACAAGGTCCTGTGATCCCACTTCTACTCCACTGTAATTATTCCTGATGTGATTTCCCTGCTTCCAAGCCCGCCTGTATATAGCTGCCAGGTAATCTGCTTAAAGTCCAGCTCCAGTAACACTGGACCCTGGAACAACACAGGACTGAACTGTGAGGGTCCACTTACACATGCATTTTTTTTCAGCATTAAATACTATAGTACTACAGGGTTTGTGGTTGACTGAACTGGGGATGTGGAACCACGCATGTGGAAAAACTGCAGATGTGAAGGGCCAATTCTAAGTAATACTTCAATTTTTGACTATAAGGTCAGCATCCCTAACCTCTGTGTTGTTCAAGGGTCAACTGCATATTATTCCTCTGATTAAAAAGTAAAAACACTACACACACAGACACACACACACAAATAAATGCAAGTTTCATAAAAACAGCGAAAACTGAATAAGGTCTGTTAGCAGTAACGTTGTTGTTGTTCAGTTGCTAAGTCCTGTCCGACTCGTTGCAACCCCATGGCCTGCAAGCACGCCAGGCTTCCCTGTCTATCACTATCTCCTGGAGTTTGCTCAAACTCATGTCCATTGAGTCGATGATACCATACAACCATCTCATCCTCTGTTGAGTCCTTCTCCTCCTGCCTTCAACCTTTCCCAGCATCAGTTTGTTCCAATGAATCAACTCTTCGCATCAAGTGGCCAAAGTATTGGAGCTTCAGCAGTAACGTACTGAATTCAATTTTCTGGTTTGACATCACACTGTAGCTGTATGTCATGTTGCTGGTTCCCAAACTAGCTCTCATACACACAGGGCAAGGAGAAACCAAACAAAGAAGCAAATCCCTCTAGACTGCTAGGTGGCAGGTTTAATGAGCAGGGGTCTTACTTTAGGAGGCTTGTTTAGGGCGGCCGCCAAGACTTCTTGGGACAGCTCGCGCTCTGGGGACAGTAGGCAGAGCATACATTCCAAGGACAGGGGATGGAGGAAGGGGTTCTCTGAACAACCTGTTCCAGCTCGTGGGTCAACCACTGGTCACATCCCATCACCTCCTCCAACAAAGTCACCCCTGGCAGAATCTGAGTGCTAGGTACCTGACACGCTTTCTACTATGTACTTCCTAAGCTCCTAATTTCGTCAAAATGTAAAACAACCAACAAAAAGGTAAAATTTGTAAATGGGTTTTTTCACATTTTCAAAATAAACATGATATTCTGTTTTGTACTTCAGGGAACTCTCCAGAGCAGAACCACTTACAAATTCCTAAAAGACCTAGTGTTTATTGAGACATTTTGCCTTGGCCTTTCAATGCCTCTCTCTCCCTCATTTGGCTTGTCACTTCCTCTTCGAAGGTGTACCTTAATTAAGGTGTACCTTAAATACCACTTTCCCTTCAGGCCCTGCCTGATCCCTCATCAGCTAAACACAGTCTCTCCCACCCACAAAATCTTGTCCCGTGTCTCTTTTGACACTTGCTGTCGTTCAGTCACTAAGTTGTGTCTGACTCTTTGCAACCCCACGGACTTGCAGCATTTACAGTATTAGATTATTCAATTTGTGGACTGATTTTCAGCTCCCACTCAATTATAAACTCTTAGAGGACAAAGTCTATATCTTAATTATCTTTCAATGCCCCAAGATTCTAGTAAGTACTTTGCCCAATATTTACTAAAGTAAAAAGACTTCTGCTTCCAATAGGCAAGTGAAAGTGGACATCAGTTATAATCAACTTAATAAAACAAAAATTTTACACCCTGAGGAGCAAAATAATACATGTGCTTTAACTGAGTGAAGCTTTGCATGTATGAATATTTTTTGTTAGAAACAGCAGGAAGTAAAGATATTATTTGGGTACTTGCTCAGGAGTTAAACTTGTATTTGCCTATGCAACATTCAGGCAAACTCTATGGTATAAGTTGCATAGAAGATCCACACCAATTAAAAAGAAAGGTCTCTTTCTTTAGATTAAATAAGCAATGCCTCTAAAACTGTACTTTGGTTTCATCCTTCCATAAATTATTTTCTTTGCAATATAAATGCCTTTCTCTTTACTTCCCTTTATCTTCTCATTGTTTCCTTCCATCATAAAGGGTCCAGCAAGTCCCTCCAGTCACCGGGGTGTGGTCCCAACACATAAAGTCTGTGGTGACTTCAATCTGAGATTCCTATTTCACTGCAAGATGGTATTCCGGTTGTGAGGCTCAAATAATTATTTATCTGGCACTTAGTGTGACATAGCATTATTATTTCAGCACCATCTTTGATGAAAGAATATGGAAGCAAATAAATAATATAACAGTGTAAGAGGAAGCTCAATTTTTTAAATTTATTTTAATTGGAGGCTAATTACTTTACAATATTGTGGTGGTTTTTTCCATACATTCATATGAATCAGCCATGGGTGTACATGTGTTCCCCATCCTGAACCTCTCTCCCACCTCCCTCCCCATCCCATCCCTCAGGGTCATCCCAGTGCACCAGCCCTGAGCACCCTGTCTCATGCACTGAACCTGGACTGGTGATCTATTTCACATATGGTAATATACATGTTTCAATGCTATTCTCTCAAATCATCCCACCCTCGCCTTCTCCCACAGAGCCCAAAAGCCTGTTTTCTACATCTGTGTCTCTTTTGCTGTCTTGCATATAGGGTCATCGTTGCTGCTGCTGCTGCTAAGTCGCTTGGGTCGTGTCTGACTCTGTGCGACCCCATAGATGGCAGCCCACCAGGCTCCTCTGTCCACAGGATTCTCTAGGCAAGGATACTGGAGTGGATTGCCATTTTCTTCTCCAGGGTCATCATTACCATCTTTCTAAATTCCATATATATGCGTTAATATACTGTATTGGTGTTTTTCTTTCTGACTTACTTTGCTCTGTATAATAGGCTCCAATTTCATCCACCTCATTAGAACTGATTCAAATGCATTCTTTTTAAATAGCTGAGTAATATTCCATTGTGTATACATACCAAAGCTTTCTCATCCATTTGTCTGCCGATGGATATCTAGGTTGCTTCCATGTCCTGGCTATTGTAAACAGTGCTGTGATGAACACTGGGGTACACGTGTCTCTTTCAATTCTGGTTTCCTCGGTGTGTATGCCCAGCAGTGGGATTGCTGGGTCATATGGCAGTTCTATTTCCAATTTTTTAAGGAATCTCCACACTGTTCTCCATAGTGGCTGTACTAGTTTGCATTCCCACCAACAGTGTAAGAGGGTTCCTTTTCCTCCGCACCCTCTCCAGCATTTATTGTCTGTAGACTTTTTGATACCAGCCATTCTGACCAGCGTGAGATGGTACCTCACTGGGGTTTTGATTTGCACTTCTCTGATAATGAGTGATGTCAAGCACCTTTTCATGTGTTTGGTAGCCATCTGTATGTCTTCTTTGGAGAAATGTCTGTTTAGTTCTTTGGCCCATTTTTTGATTGGGTCATTTATTTTTCTGGAATTGAGCTGCAGGAGTTGCTTGTATATTTTTGAGATTAATTCTTCATCAGTTGAGGAAGTTCAATTTTTAAAACAATTTATGCATACCTATTTACTTCATGTGAATCTCTGCTCTAGTTTCCAAATTACAAAAACAACTTGTTTTAATCTACTAATAAGGGATGTATTTTTCAGACAATGTCTCCTACCTTGAGCTGTTTTATTATTTGGGGTGACTGGACCGCTGACATTCCACAATGAACTCACATTCAATGGAGCATTTTGAGGGCTTTCTAAATGACAGGTTCTGTGCCTGACACTCAATGGACTTATCTGACTTGCTAGTCTCTGTGGTGAATTTGAAGGTGGTAAGTATTCCTTCCAACCTCAGCCAGCACCTCCTTGTTAATAAATTAATATAAAATGTTTTAAAGAATAAACTGGAGTTGGTAACATCATCTATGGTTTGTACAGCTCATGAGTCTCATTCAAGGATCAACCCAGGATCATATGCCTAAGTAGCACCAAGAACTAATGAAACTGAATTGACTGAAAATTACTTCTTTATAACTACGCTTGTTCCCCAACACGCATCCATTGATAATTAGCTTAATTTCTGTTCTTAATTTCTGTTCTGATCCTCAGCTAAGCTCAGACCTTTAAAGATGGAACTTTTAAAAATAAACTCCTCAAACTACAACCACTTCACCTGCTCCAGTGCACAAGTTCTTCCAAAATTTGCAAAGTCAAAGAGAAGCATATGTTTCTCAAGAAGAATGTGAGAAATGTGTTTGCACATTTCTTTTATATGCAAATGTGCTTTAATAATCACCTTGAGCTCAGAGCCACAGTAACTCTGTCCAACATAATCTAGAAAGAGCCTGACACCGTTTTTAAGTTGGATGGATGATTCTAAAGAAACCAATATTTCTGGCACCACATAACTTCAGAGAAGCATTAGGAAATCCACTTATTTTAGTTTCATGAGCTCATAAGGAAATAAACTTACATTAGAATTAATGGCAGAGATAGAGGTTTCCTCTCAAGATTTCTTCAAAGTTATAACCAGGAGTTAGAAATAAAAATCTAGTATAAAAAAAAATCTAGTTTCCCAGAGATCCCTCACCAGGGGAGAAGAGTATACTTGTAATCCAGAGATTTAGGGGAAAATAATACAGCTTGGTACTAGTGGAAGTAAAGTATAATCAGTTTAATTTATTAACACCTTAATTGTATACCACAAAGAAACAAGAATTTGATGACTTCAAGATCAAGAAAAATTCTAGATACAGAGCATATTAATTCAGAGTTGTCTTGAGAAAGTGAATATAAACGATGAGAATTAAATGAAAACTTTTGAGGAAGTGAAGATATTACAGTAGTTAGGCTTTTGTTATTATTGCTTCTATTGTACATGTCTATATGTACTTACTATAACCAAAGAAATGTAACACTGAGCCCCTGTCCTCAGAAGGCTATCTAGATGTAGCAAATTTAAAGATTTATTCAAAGTAAATATTGACAACATTAAAGAAAGTACTAAGAAAAAAATTGGAACATGAGCTGAAATATAGAAGAATGTATAAAATGTGTACCTCTGTAACAAAATTTGCACAGATGTAGAAGAGGACAGAGAAGAAAGAAACATGAACAAATGCAAACACAGTATCTAGGCTATGTAAACTTGAAGAGTTTTTAATTACAAAATTAGATAAGAATTACTCCAGGCAGATAAATTCTAAAATTATTATAAAGTTAGTAATTATAAGAGTTCTTGAGTAGAATATGAAAGAAAAAACTGAATGGCATGCCAATTAAGCCATAAATCAAAGGGAGAAAGGCTACACGGAGTGAGTTAAGAATCTACTGTGTGTGTTCATTTGTGCAGTGATAGGAGCTTTCACAGGGGTCTTCCCAAGTGGTGCTAGTGGTAAAGAACCTACCTGCCAATGCAGGAGACATAAGAGATGCAGGTTCAATCGCTCAGTCAGGAAGATCCCCTGGAGGAGGTCATGACAACTCACTCCAGTATTCTTGCCTGGAGAATCCCATGGACAGAGGAGCTTGGCAGGCTACAGTCTATATGGTCGCAAAGAGTTGGACATGACTGAATCAGCTTAGCACAGCACAGCTCAGGAGTTTTCATTAAGGTGGTAGTGATAGGATTTGAGAGTCAGGGGCAAATGAGAAATGCATTTCTAGTGAAGAAACAGTACAACCTGATGGTACATAGATGATAAATTGCAGATTTATGAGGAAGAAGATATGAGCTAAATTTGATTACTAATTTTCAGGACTATAAGAATACAGAAAATAATCGCCATTAAATAATTTGTGGTGTAAGAAGGGAAATGAATGTAGAAAAACATTGGGAGTGAATTATAAATAGAATTCAAAAAAGATATGTAATGTAATGTATTCAAATGGGTATTATCTACTGGCAATTCAAAATGAGAGCAAATTTTGGGTGAGTGGCTTGGCTAAATGCAATATATTTGTGAAGCATTAGTAGAAAGGTTACTTGAGTTCCTGAGTGTTAAAGATATTTCAAAAATGGGAAGAACAGAAAACCGTGAGTTTCTTTGAAGACTGTCTCCATAGAGAATAGAAGAATAGAGGGAAAAGAAAATAATAGAGTAGAATGTCAGAGAATAGTGTAATGTATAGAAATCTAGAGAAGAAGCCACTTTTAACATTAAGCTCCATTGTGTGCATGCTGAGTCGCTTCAGTCATGTTCAACTCTTTGCGACCCCATGGACTGTAGCCCGCCAGACTTCTTTGTCCATGAGTTTATCAAGGCAAGATATACTGGAGTAGGCTACTGTTTCCTTCTTCAGGGGATCTTCCCAACCCAGGGACTGAACCCTCATCTCTTACATCTCCTGCATTGGCAGGCAGGTTATTTTACCATTAGCACCACCTGGTTCTTAAAATTTATCATCACTACTTGGAATAAAGTATATTCATCTATAGAGAATATACTTTTTTTGATGAATGAATGTAATAAATAAACCTCTAGATCTCAATGGAATCACATAACAGAAGCTTATTCTTTGCTTTCAGAAAGTCCAAAACCCATGACCTGATTGGTAGACAACCTTCTAAGGGCTCATGTTTTGAAGCCTTTTATCTATGGTTCCTCTCTCTTCCTGGACTTCAGGAGTCCTGTGTTTCTGGCCAAGGAATAGGGAAAGAGAATGGACTATGTGTTGTAGTTTGTGTGCATCACTTTTCTTCACATTCCACTGGGTAGAACTCAGCCACGTGGGCTTATTAATTGCAGGAAATATAATCCATAGGCTCAAGAAGAGGAGGAATCTGATTTGGTGAGCAGCTAGATAATCTTCACCACACTTGGTTCTGGGGATGTATCTGATTAACAATGATAATGATGAAGAGATAGGAGCCACATCAAATTTCAACATTTATGTCATTCATATGGATGTGGAGTTGAATAATTCTTTTTCATCTTTCAATAAAATGCTTACATTCTAGCTACAAATACCACTGACTACATGAAATTTGGCAAATCACATCTCCCTTAGTAGGAGTTACAGTATTATGGCAAGTAAAGTAAATATTCAGTTTAAAACTGTAATATATTTATATATTTAACAGAAATAGAATTTGTTATACTGTGTTTGATAGAAATACAAGTGAAAGGAACTAATTCACTTACTCTTTGTGGCAACACAGGCAAAGCAAGGAGGAAAGCTAGCAGCAATGCAGAGTTTCCTGAATCTTTGGACAGCTGGAGTTGAGAATAATCAACAAAATAGCTGACCAGGAGACCCAAGCTTAAGCTAAGGTGAGTAAGCACCACTCCTGGTTGTTGTAACAACAAGATAACATATTATCGTAAGAGTCCTGCAATGAGATAAATCACAAGCAAGGGAGGCAAAAAGTCATCTGAATAAGAGAAACAGTGTCTTATCTTATTTCTCAAGTGACAAAGGTCAGAGGAAATCTGAAGAGCTGTCTCTTTAAGAAGGTGTAGATAATAACAAGAAAGACTTTGAATTAAAGAGGGTTAAAATTGAGTTTATATGCTCTCAGCTTCTGGGTCCCTCAACATAATTATTGTTCATCCCATCAATTTGCTTAAATGTCATACAAAAATGTGAAGAATTTGTAAGCTAACTCTGTCTTACCCCCACCCTTCCACTCTGCTCAGGAAGATGGAGCTGCTTTGGGAAATGAAGGGTCTCACTGACCAGCATAATTGAGAATTAGAGTGACTGTAGCAACCTGTGGCTTAGATGAGTGGTTCTCCAGCTTGTCTATACACTGAAATATAGGGGAAAAAATTAATTATGCCTGATTCCCACCCCTACTAAGTCTAGATTTCTTGATTTAAAAATCTAGATTTTTTAAAAATACAAACAGCTCACACAACTCAATAACAACACTAACAATAACAAAACCAAACAATCCAGTCAAAAAATGGGCAGAAGACCTAAACTGATATTTCTCCAAAGAAGATATACACATAATCAATATGGACAAGACAATATGCTCAACATCACTAATAATAGAGAAATGCAAATCAAAACTACAGTGAGGTACAACCTCACACTAGTCACAATAGTCATCATTAAAACGTCTACAGATAACAAATGCTCAGAAGGTATGAAGAAAAGGGAATCCTCATACACTATTGGTGGGAACTTATTAAGAAGCTGGTAGAGCCACAATGGAAAACAGTATGAAATTTTCTCAAAATCTAAAACCAGAACTATCATATGATCCAGCAATCCCACTCCTGTGCATATACCCAGACAAAGCCATAATTCAAAAAGAAACATGCGCCCCTATGTGCATAGCAGCACTATTCACAATAGCCAAGTCATGGAAGCACATAAACACCCATCTACAGATAAATGGATAAAGAAGATCTGGTACATCTATACAATGGTGTATCACTCAGCCATTAAAAAAGAATGAAATAATGCCTTTACAGCTACATGGATGGACTACAGATTATCATACTAAGCAAAGTATGTCTGAAAGAGAAAGACAAATACCATATGATGTCACTTATATGTGGACTTTAAAATATGCCACAAATGAACCTATCTACAAAACAGAAACAGAGAGTGTGTTCTCTCACATAGAGAACACACTTGTGGTTGTCAAGCGGGAAGGGAAATGGGTTCAGAGTTTAGGATTAGCAAATGCAAACTATTATGTATACAATGAATAAAAAACAAGGTCCTACTGCATAGCACAAGGAACTATATTCAATATCCTATAATAAACTATAATGGAAAAGAAAAAAAAGAAAAATCTCAATTTCTTCCAAAGCTCCCGAGGTGATCCTCATGTGCAGCCAAGGATGAGAACCTCTGACTGAGGTTTTTCTCTTTGCTCTCTTCCCACTGTCCAGGTAGCTGGAGTCTCCCTGTGAGCAAAGTGAGATTCTAGGGGAGTATTATGGAATTAAGAGTCAATACTGGTTATGATTTATCAGCTGAACTTTAGTATGGTTATTGAATATTCATTTGTGTTTATGATGTGTGAGGCATTGTTTTAAAGTCTTAGAATACACAGTAAACAGAACAAAGACAGGTCCCTTCTCCTGTGAAGCTAACATTATCTAGGAGAGACACAATAAACAATGAATTCAGTAAACAAATAAGTTTCATGTATATTAAAAGGTGATAAAGTGCTATATAAAAAAAAAGAGAAAGTAGAGCAAGGTAAAGGGGATTGAGAACACTGGGAGAGGTGAAAGAGTTACAACTTTGAACAGAGTCATCTGGGAGGACTCTCCCCTGAATTTTGTTAGCGCTTTTGTGTGCTGTTTCATTCCTTAGTCTCTCACAGTCTTGGGGTATTATGACCTACATGACGTTCAAAGAGGTAAAGAAACCTGCTTAAAATGACTGCACTAAATAGGTAGGTTATAGAGCCATGAATGGGCTTCCCGGGTAGCTCGGCTAGTATAGAATCTGCCTGCAATGCAGGACACTCTGGTTTGATTCCTGGGTTGGGAAGTTCCCCGGCAGTAGGGCATGGCAACCCACTCTAGTACTCTTGCGTGGAGAACCCCATGGACAGAGGAGCCTGGCAGACTGTAGTGCATGGGGTCACAGAGAGTCAGACACGACTGAGCCAGTGGACTAAGCACAGGAGAGAGTCACAAATACAGCTCTGGTGTGTGTGAGCCCAAAGCCAGTGTTCTCACTCACTTTACATGATTCCTTCTTTCTTTGCAGTCATATTATTTCTTTATTAAACTCATGCATCTGGTTGTGTTGCCTCCATTTACGCATCATATACTTCTTCATGGCTTGTCAATCAGAACTAATGTTCCCAGGAGATCATCTGCATGTAATATAAGCCTGTCGCCCTTGAACAATGACACCAAGTTTCAAAAGAAAATATGTTTGATTTCTCTCACATGTCTGAGCTAGTCTAGATATATGCTATTTCTAACAACTGTAGAAAGTTAAAGCCACAATTTCTAATTTGCTGATATTTAATAGCTCCCTTCTCACTGTAATCTCATGTGACTGAAGAGAGACATCATTTCTTAACACCATCATCTTGAGACTTTGAATTTCAACTTGAACTTGAGGGGATACAAATATTCAGTCCACAGCAGAGGAATACGGCACTTCCTGAAACTGTCAAAATGCCAAGTCTCCGTGCGTCCATTCATGAAGACAAGGTGGATATAAAACACAGGTGTGTGTGTGTGTGTAAAGCTTTATTTTTCCTGTGCAATATTTCAATTCTCCCATGCCATAGGATGCTAAACTTAATAGGTGTATAGGAAATATCTGGCCTTAAAGCTTTTTTGTCCATTTCCTACTATCTTCATTGAATAACAATTTTTATCAAAAACACTTTGGTGAAATTTAAGCAATCTTTGTTCCAAGGTAATATTTTAGACATTCAAAAGGGAACATCCTTTGTGCTATGTTTAGCATATCCAAAAATAATAATTAAGGAAACCAATATGGCAACTGTGAATAGTCAATCATGTTCTATCTTTAAAATATATCTTTGGTATATTTGTTCTCAAAATTCTTGCCCAAGTCTTTATCCTCTATCAGCAAAACACTTATACAGGTCCCTCCAAATATTCACTGCTGCTCACAGAATAAAACCCAGAACCCTGATTGGCCTGCTACATCTTTACCATCAGCTCAGAGCATTTCCTGCCTGGATCACTACTACCCTTCTTTCTTTTCCTTAAATATACCCAGCCCTCTCCCACCTACAGACTTTGAACGTGTTCCCTCTACTACCAAGTTTTCTCCCCATTGGTTCATCGTTGTCAGGACGGACTCACCACAAATGTCCTACCATTTGTAGCCGTGAGTGTATCTATTAACCTAATGTAGCATCCACAGCCCATCTCTATTCCATTATTCTGCTGTTTTCAATCTACCATTTAAGAATCTCTTGTTATCTTGTTTACTTGGTTATTTTCAGTCTCATCCACTAGCAAATAGGCTCCCTGAGCACACAGACCTTATCTATATGCACAGACTTTTACATCCACAGCACAGAACCCTGTCTTCAATAATCCTTCTCCAACAAAAAAATCATGGGCAAATATCTGGATAATATGTAATGGACATTAAGATCAGATGCATTTGATCCAGAATGTGTATGAAAGAAAGAGAAAAAGTGAGAAAGAACATGTGTGACTCCTCATAAGGGTATCATGTGTATTCTGTGCAAAAAGGTTAAGTATGTGTGGTCTAGTCTCACATAGGAAGTGCAGATACATAATTTTAGATGATGAATGAATACAGTTATTTCACTACTTCATTAACTTTTAGTTCCTATCAGTTGTACAAAGATTTTATCATTTTGTTATATAAAAATTACCTTTACATAGTTTAGGGGATAGTAGACATTAACTTTGGGGAGAGTTATCAATATTTAGACACACTTCCACTTGTCTGTTGTGATTCAATAATAAACAGTGTGAGGCCACTGATGACTTCTAATTAAAGCCACAGAGTGAAGAAATGGACTAACACAGCATTTAAACAAAGGAGAAAAGACATTTGACAGTTTTATTCTACACAGTGCTGGAGAATTCATATTTAAGACACTAAGCTATGGAGTACTATATTAGATGATACTGCTTTAGGTGGGCTGAAAAGAAACAGGGAAAGGAAAAAAATAACTCCAGTTTTGCTAAAGTTGGTTTCTGATGCAAAAATAATAAATGAGAGGAATTTGACATTTAAGGGAACACTATTTGTCAGAGGATTCCCAAGAGAGCAATATAACATTGCAAAGGCGACATTCAACTCCCCAGTAAGGGTGAGGATTTAGCTTAACAAATAATGATATGAAGGAAAATTTAAAAAGCACATTGTTTGATTGAATAATATTGAGGGAAACTATTCATTTAAAAATCCTGCTAACAGATGTAAGCTAACACATATAGAACGAATAAACAATGAGGTCCTACTGAATAACACAAAGAACTATATTCAATATCCTATGCTAAACCATAATGGAAAAGAATATTTTAAAAACGTGCATATGTATGTAAGCATATATCCCAATCAATGGGTTGGCAAGATCCCGTGGGGTAGGAAATGGCAACCCACTACAGGATTCTTGCTGAGAGAATCCCCATGAGCAGAGGAGACTAGTGGGTTATGGTCTGAGGGGTTGCAAAGAGTCTGACACGACTGAGCCACTAATACACACACATATAACTTAATTGCTGCTGTATAGAAGAAATTTATACAACTGTAAATCAACTATACTTCATTTTAAAAGATGTTTTATAAACCCTAAAAACAGATTTTGCTGTGTAGTTGCAGATCTTAGGAATGTTTTGATCAGACAAATATACCAGAAACATCAGTAAGTTCAGTTGCTAAGTCGTGTCCAATGCTTTGCGGCCCCATGGACTACGCCACACCAGGCTTCCAAGTCCGTCACCAGCTCCTGGAGCCTGCTCAAACTCATGTCCATCGAGTCAGTGATGCCATCCAACCATCTCATCCTCTGTCATCCCACCATCTCATCCTCTGTCATCCCCTTCTCCTCCTGCCTTAAATCTTTCCCAGTATCAGGGTCTTTTCCAATGAGTCAGTTTTTCGCACCAGGTGGTCAAAGTATTGGAGCTTCAGCATCAGTCCTTCCAGTGAATATTCAGGACTGATTTCCTTTAGGATTGACTGGCTGGATCTCCTTGCAGTCCAAGGGACTCTCAAGAGTCTTCTCCAACACCCCAGTTCAAAAGCATCAGTTCTTTGGCACTCAGCTTTTTTTATAGTCCAACTCTTACATCCATACATGAGTACTGGAAAAACCATAGTTTTGAATAGACGGAACTTTGTCAGCAAAATAATGTCTCTGCTTTTTAATGTGCTGTCTAGGTTGGTCATAGCATTTCTTGCAAGGAGCAAGTGTCTTTTAATTTCATGGCTACAGTCAGCATCTTCAGTGATTTTGGAGCACAAGAAAATAAAGTCTGTAACTATTTCCATTGTTTCCCCATCTATTTGCCATGAAGTGATGGGACCAGATGCCATGATCTTTGTTTTGTGAATGCTGAGTTTTAAGCCAACTTTTTCACTCTCCTCTTTCACTTTCATCAAGAGGCTCTTTAGTTTCTCTTCGATTACTGCCATAAGTGTGGTGTCATCTGCATATCTGAGATTATTGATATTTCACCCAGCAATCTTGATTCCAGCTTGTGCTTCCTCCAGCCCAGTGTTTCTCATGATGTACTCTGCATATAAGTTAAATAAGCAGGGTGACAATATACAGCCTTGACGTACTCCTTTCCCTACCTGGAACCAGTCTGTTGTTCCATGTCTGGTTCTGTTGCTTCTTGACCTGCATACAGATTTCTCAGGAGGCAGGTCAGGTGGTATTCCCCTCTCTTTAAGAATTTTCCACAGTTTGTTGTGATCCACACAGTCAAAGACTTTGGTGTAGTCAATAAAGCTGAAGTAGATGTTTTTGATGAAACTCTCTCACTTTTTCTATGATCCAATGGATGTTGGCCATGTGATCTCTGGTTCCTCTGCCTTTACTAAATCCAGCTTGAACATCTGGAAGTTCTTGGCTCATGTACCATAAAAGCTTAGCTTGGAGAATTTTGAGCATTACTTTGCTAGCATGTGAGATGAGTGCAATTTTGTGGTAGTTTGAACATTCTTTGGCATTGCCTTTTTTTCGGATTGGAATGAAAACTGACCTTTTCCAGTCCTGTGGCCACTGTTGAGCTTTCCAAATTTGCTGGCATATTGAGTGCAGCACTTTCACAGCATCATCTTTTAGGATTTGAAATATCACAGCTTGAATTCCATCACTTCCACTAGCTTTGTTCGTAGTGATTCTTTCTAAGGCCCACTTGACTTTGCACTCCAGGGTATCTGGCTGTAGGTGAGTGATTACACCATCATGGTTATCTGGGTCATGAAGATCTGTTTTGTATAGTTCTTCTATGTATTCTTGCCACCTCTTCTTAGTATCTTCTGCTTCAGTTAGGTCCATACCATTTCTGTCCTTCATTGTGCCCATCTTTGCATGAAATATTCGCTTGGTATCTCTGATTTTCTTGAAGAGATCTCTAGTCTTTCTCATTCTGTTGTTTTCCTCTATTTCTTTGTACTGATTACTTAGAAAGGCTTTCTTATCGCTCCTTGCTATTCTTTGGAACTCTGCATTCAGATGGATATATCTTTCCTTTTGTCCTTTGCCTTTTGATTTTCTTCTTTTCTCAGCTATTTGTAAGGCCTCCTCAGACAATGATTTTGCCTTTTTGCATTTCTTTTTCTTGGGGATTGTTTTGATCACCACTTCATGTACAATGTCACAAACCTCCGTTCATAGTTCTTCAGGCACTCTGTCGGTTATAATCCCTTGAATCTATTTGCACAACCAGAAACATATGAGGACACAAACTAGAAGTATCAAAACATACTTTCTGCATTTCCATTTTCTTGACCTCAAACACTCCTTATATCTGGAGTCCTCTGTAACCAAGCTAAATAAATCCTCTGGCATGAAAAGGTTCTCTTTTAAAATTGCATTATCCTCATTTTTATAGATTAATTTTTCTCCTGTTCTCAGCCAAGGTACCAATATTATTCAATTGGTTCAAAAATATATTGCTTGCACTTTGCAGACAGTTTGGGTATCGCCTCTGGTTAAGCCTTTATGAAAAAGCTGATTTTTCTATAAAAGAGGAAACTTGTGTAGCAGGACAACAAAAGACTTTCATGCTGCATTTTTCAATCTGAATGAACCTGCTGAATTGATAATGACACTAAAACCAGAATTAGCATTTTGCTTAAACTTTCCTTTCAGCAGTGCCCCAAAGCTTCATAATTCACTTCCTCTCATTCTTTACTATTCTCAGATAAAAAGAAAGGGAAAAGAAACTAATGTACATATTAATACTGGAGTTTTGTGGAAGAAAATGTAACTTTCTCTGGCTGAATGATGATGAGATTTTTACATATAGAAATCTTTTCAAGAATAGTGCTGGTGAGAAACTTAGGTGGCAAGACTGATTTCTTTAAGGAAAAAAAAAAAAAGGCATCTGGACAGATCTCCCATTCTTAAATTATTAGAAATACTGGTGCTATTTCAGATTTGAAAATGCCTACCTCGTCATTTCTAGAGACTTCCCTGCCTGTCCAGTGGTTAAGACTCTATACTTCTATTGCAGTGGACACAGGTTTGATCCCTGATCAGGGAAGTAAGATTCTGCATGCCTTGTGGCAGGGTCAAAAAAAAAATCATTTCTAGACTTAGGTAATACAGAATCAGGTTCATAATCAGCTAAAAGAGATATAAATAAATTTCTCAAAATTTCCTTGAGTAAATACTAGAAAATTATATTTCTCTGTGTGTATGTGTATGCACTAGGTTGTGCCTAACTCTTTACAACCCCATGGACTGTAGCCCGCCAGGCTAGTCTGTCCATGGGATTCTCCAGGCAAGAATACCAAAGTGGGTTGCCATTTCTTCCTCCAGGAGATCTTCCTGACCCAGAGACTGAACCCTTGTCTCTTGCATCTCCTGCACTTCTTGACCACTGCACCACGTGATATTATTTTAAAATCTTGTTAAGCGCTTTCTGAATCCTATGAAATACTGATTGCTAATCATACTTTCAAGACCAGGAAAATTGTTTGTTCCATCATCCCATCTCCATCCTTTTCGAGAAACCTTTTCTAGCTGCATCCATTCCTCTATTCAAAATGGCTCATTCTGTCAGTTAAATTATTCTAATGTGCTCATTTACATGAAAGTGCTACTAAGTAACCATAGTTTGCTATTTTGCCCAAAGGAATGGTTCGCTTAAACTAAGGGCTAGGAGAGAAAGTTTACTCCAAAGAAATAATTATCAAATGGTAAAAATTTAGGTATTCTTGCCAGGGCACACACAATCTAGAAACACAGCCCTTTACAACCAACATCAGAAAACATGTCATCTGTTTTGCCCTTGCCCTCGTGTGGCCCATTTCTCTGAGACTGTGATCCTCCAGTTTTAGCATACGGCCAAAGCACCTAGGACTTCTTAAGACATAGATTGCTTCATGTTACCACCAGAATTTCTCATTCAGTGGGTATGAGATGGGGCTGAAGGCTGTATTTCTAATTATCTTCAGTGCTGCTGGTTCGCGGGAACACATTGAGAACCACTGATCTAAGTTACCAATCCTCATGCCTGCCTGAAATCACCTAAGGAACTTTGCTTTTTAAACCTTTTTTTAATTGAAGTCTAGTTGATTTACAATGTTGTGTTAGCTTCAGGTGTACACCATGGTACAGATTTTCAGGTTCTTTTCCCTTATAGGTTTTTTTTTTTTTTTTTTCATTTATTTTTATTAGTTGAAGGCTAATTACTTTACAATATTGTAGTGGTTTTTGTCATACATTGACATGAATCAGCCATGGATTTACATGTATTCCCCATCCTGATCCCCCCTTCCCCCTCCCTCCCCATCCCATCCCTCTGGGTCTTCCCAGTGCACCAGGCCTGAGCACTTGTCTCATGCATCCAACCTGGGCTGGTGATCTGTTTCACTATAGATAATATACATGTTTTGATGCTGTTCTGGTTTTTACAAAATACTGAGTACAGTCCCTTGTACTATGCAGTAGGACCCTGTTTTATCTATTTTATGTATAGTAGGTGTATATGTTAATCCTATCCACCTAATTTATCCCCCGCACTTTCCCTCTGGTAACCATAAATCTGCCTTCTTATTGGTTCTGTAAATAAGTTTTCTGTTCTATAAATTAGTTCTAAAAATGCAGATGCCACCCACAGAGATCCTGATGTCATGTGCTTACCCTGTGAACTAGAATCAATTCACCTTTTTTAAAAGATCCCTAGGTAATTCTAATATGCAGCAAAACTTTCAGTGCATTACTCCAAGCACTTAAGTGAGAATAATGCTAAAAATATATAATAAAACAGTACATAGCTCCTGTACACCCATCTTTAATCTAACAATATTTAGTGGATGCTCATTCAACACCAATCCTGTGTGCTGGGGGTGCCCTGGCCTGCAATGTCCTCTGTGACCTGACCCTTGGAAATCTTTGACCTCACATCTAACATTCTCTGCCTGGCTTACCCGCAGCCATTAGACTCCAGGCACAAAGGCCTTCCTGTTGACCTCAATGTACTGCCAGCTCAGAGCCTTTGTATTCATCATCCCTCTTCCAAGAAGACTCTGCCCCTTCCTCTAGTTCTCAACTCATCACCACTTCAAGGAAGACCTCTAACCCTTCTATCTAAAGGACCTGACTTCCTTCTAATCCACTCCCTTTATTCCTTGACCCATCTTTATTTCTACTCATAGCACTTGGTACTACTCAAGTTAATAAACATTTATTTATTGTCTGTCTAATTCCACTGAACATAATAAACTAGAACCTATGTTTTGTTCACTGCTACATTCCCACTGCCTAGAGTTGTGCTTGGCCTACGACAGACTTAAGAAATATTGCTGAATAGATGGAGATGCAGTGACAACAGGATCGATATGACAAAAAGAATGGGACCCGTGGATGTGAAAAGCCAACGGGCACAGAACAATGTAAGAACAGTTCATATGGCTAGGAGAGTACGCAGGAAGGGCAGAAAACCCAGCCCGAAGCAGCCCTAGGAGACGACCCAGAGCAAACGATTTCTAAACTAAAAACTGAAAATGAGTGGGCACGTTCCAGAAGGATGGTAGAAAGTGCTCAGAATATGACACATTGATGAACAGAAAGAAGCTTAATAGATAATTCAGCATGGGTCTACTAAATTTCCACTAGGAATGAAGTACAGTAATTAAGCTATAAAATATACAAAGATGACTCAGACTGAAATCTGAGCTCATGAAATCCTGGAAGGCAGCAATCAGACAGATGGATTTTAAACATCTTCATCCACCCTACTATTGCTACACCTGGCAACAATGCACACGTAGTAGGCTCTCTATTAGCACTGGGATGAATAAGTGTGAATAAAGGAACTGCAACCCAGGAGGGTTCAGGGATCTGACACTTCCACAGTGCCTTGCACACAGACAGGTCTCAAAAAATACCTGCTGATCCATGATCTCCTGAGATGAATGATGTTCACCATACTTTATTCAAATTCCAAATGATATGACTCATCCTACTATTATTAATTAGATGTTAGTACTGTTGTATCTTACCACAAGGAAACAATAATTATTTCATTCCACTAAATTTCTCCACAAGCCACCAGGATTATGTGACTATGTTTCCAGCTTTGATTTTATGCTAAATTTTCTTTATGAATTCAGTAAATGATTTTGTGCAAGTTTCTTCTTTGTACTAACCAACAGACACACATTTTTTGTTTGTTTTTTTTTTTAAACCTGTCACAACTTCACAGAATAGAACAACCAGGTTTTTGTAATCTTCTTATCCTATTTTTAATCTTGAGATACCTGACAAAGTCTTACATTCTTTTATTGTGACAAAACTTAAAAATGACACTGCAGAGAAAAACCACACTGAGTACTTCTCTAGTTTTAAAAGTAATTAACTTAGATTTAACACATATTAATTCTTTTGACTCTAATCATCCTCTGTTAGAATCCTGAAGATATGAGAAACATGATTCAGGCAAAAGGAACAGTATCTAATGAACCCAATAGAATTTTGGTTGTCAAGACTCTCAAGTACTCCCCAATGACCCCATCTCTTGAACCTGCTCTCATGTAATTTCCTCACCTTAACCATGGGCTACCTCTATCAATTCACTCTAACAAGACACCCAAAAGCGATGAAATGTTACTTCCAAGAAGAGGTGACAGAAAAACTGTGGCTCTCGCTTGGGCGCGTGTTTGTTCTGTTCCTCTTTTGAGTCGCCAGTCGTTCTGTCATCAAGACACTCAGGCAGCCTACACAGAGGCCCGTGGAGTGAGCGCCGCAGTGACGTCCACCAGGGCCCAGCAGGTGAGTGGGGAAGATGCCCTCCAAGGGGGGCCGGCAGCACTCCACCAGCACGGACGAGGGTGCCGCAGCTCCCGCTGAGCGCTGAGGTGGCTCCCGTCTCAGTTCCCAGCACGAGTCCAACCTCACGTGGCTCTGAACCAGAGACTCCTGGCCAAATCTCACCTAGATTCCTAACCCACAGACTCTGCGGCATAACTTTATGCTTTAAGCTGCTATGCTTCGGAGTAATTAGTAAGTGGTACAATAATGAACCGCAAGAAAGATGCCATTATTTGGTTTTTACCCTCTTGTGGCTGTCTCCTAGGCTCCTTCCTCTCGGAGGCAGCATAGCATCGAGGTTAAGCGCACTGACTCTAGCGGCTTTCCCTGGTGGCCCAGTGGCTAAGACTCTGCCCTCCCAGTTCAGGGTGCCTGGGTTCAATCTCCGGTCAGGGACTAAATCCCACATGCCACAACAAAGATCAAAGATACGGTGCCACAACTAAGACCCGGGGCAGCAAAATAAGTCATTCTTTTTTTTCTTTTTTAAGAAAAGAGCACTGACTCTGAAACACTGATTCATACATCTAAGTGAGAATCACAACTCTGACTCTTAAGAGTGATAACATGTGATCCCAGCATCTACTCCACAGGCCTTGGTAGTAATTAAATGAGAATGTCAAGTTTCTCATTGATGCCTGATGTTGTGCAATTATAGTTGTTTTTCTTATCCATTCTTTTCCTCCCTCCCTACATTTACATTTCTTCTTGTCAGTTCTCCTTTCCTCCTCTTTGTTTTACATCCATTTATTTCCCCTTGCCTTAAGCATTCTTTCAAGACATGCTTATTGAATTCCAACTATTTGCTCTTCCATAGCCTATTTCACAAACAACAGAAGAATGAAGCCCTCTTATGGCTGTTAATTCTCTCCCCTCCTTCTATTGTTTTACTCTCTGCCATTCTTCCTAACCATGACAGCACTCTGTATTTTTTAAAGTATATCGCCTTGATTATTTTATCATTAGAAAGATTTACCAGACATAAAAATAGTCCACAGCCAACAGACCTGTCCATCTTCCTCATGTAAGGGTTTCTGGCATTGGCTTAATCTCTTTAAGATCACCGAGTTGCAGAAAAAATTTACTAAACAACTAAACCAGTTACATACATATTTTAAAACTTAAAAGAAATATTTTGTAACTGACTTAACATTTTATTTTCTTGGCATAAGTCCACAGGATTACATATAGAAATATAAAGCCTATGCTATTAATAACCCCTAAGTTTCTTTGTGGATTTATATCATTTTTAGCAACTAGCTAAATGTAAAAAATATACTCTTTTTCACAGAACATTTAAGCAATTTTAGTGGGGTGATATGAGCTCCTAATAACTTCTCAATGACTCTTTACCACAGGTTGAAAAATACTGGAAACATCAAGCACTGTGAGAGGGGCCCTGGCTAAGTGCTCAGGAGTACCAACTCTGGAAGCCAGACCACTTGGAATTGGATTCTATTCTTATACCACCCTGGCAATTTATTTCACTTCTCATGCCTGTATTTGTTTATCTGTGAAATACAGACAACAAGGTTGCCTGCTTGGTAGAGTTCATATAAAAATAACATGAGTTAATATCTCTAAATTGCTTAGAATCTAGGACATAGTTTATACCCTGTGTGTTTGTTAAATAAGGATAAAGAGGTTGAGCACTCTCTGAGATAGATATTTTAAGAAACCAAACCATAAAACAGAAAGGAGAGCTTCCTAATAACCCTAAGTGTTCCATCTCAAAGTCCTATAAAGCATAACCAAACTGTTCTCAAGCACAGTATACTCTTTCAAGAATATCTATATCCAGGAGAAATATAGTGGGCACTCAAAGAGTGCCCAGGAGACTACCAACAGCAGTTGGAACAAGTGGATGTTTGATTGGATCATGTGAATAATTTAGAATCAAAGCTACTATGCTCAAATCATATTAATCTGGATGTAAGTGGAATGTGAAGGTTTACAAAGTCAAACTTCACTTTAATTCAGAATTTCTGATCAGTAATCCAGTATCAGGTGAGCTAAAAATGTATTTGTGCATTTATTTCATCACTTTTGCGTTTACTGTGGATCATTTCTTGGAAGACCAAGGTGAATGCTGCTGGCTTTAGGAAGCTCACTCTAGAGAAGATCAAGCAGTCATAAAAAACAAACTGTGTTGTGTGCACTAATGAAGACACATAGCAGAAATAATGATAATGTAGTAAAAAAAAAAAAAAAGAATAATATGGATGATATAGTAAATATAACCTTCACAGAGGAAGTAAAAACATAAAAATATAAGAAAAGTAAAGTTTGGAGTGATGACTAAAGGCAGGTAACAGGCCAAGCAGAACAAACTGCAAAGCAAGGATGGGCATGTGAGTGTAGCCTGTCTCAGAAATTAGAAGAATCTCTGTTTTGCTGTTTGTGGAACATAGGGGAACATTGAAAGTGGTGAAAAAGAACAGACACACAGGCCTTGGGAGGTTCTTGCAAGGGCTTGTGTGCCATGGTAAGAAATGGATAGTTCTTCTCATAGGCCAAGCAATGTTCCATAAGGATGGATGGCTGGTCAAATAAGTTTGGGAAGTGCTGACTAGCACATCTCCTTGGGGACTGCATTGCCTGTAAGGACTCAACAAGATCACATGAAAAGAAATCATTTTCTCAAATTTAATTGAATAGGCAGATTCAAATGGAGTTCCATTTTCTGGAAATTACATGTCCTCAGAAACACAGTTAGAGAAGGCTATTGGTAACTCTGCTTTTGAAGTTGAAGACAAATTTGAGAAGAAAAAAAGGCTTAATCGGGGAAGCCAGGCAGGAAATGATTATAACACTAAGTAGGGAAATGGTAGTAGGACGTCACAATAAAATCTTTGAGAGAAGCACACAGTATCTGCTTAAAGGTAGAGAGTAAGAGGGAGAGAAAAAAGTTTAAAGTGACCCAAAGGCTTCATCATTTAAAATCAGGTAACTGTTGCCTTCCTTTTAGGTGTCAAACACAAAAGAGATTCAGAAAAATTCAAGGTATAAGAGAAACACTATACTAAGGAATTCATATATAGGTAGAAAATGCCACACCAAAACCAGAGTAAATCTGTTAGAGGCATGGATTTTCCACTGACGGCAGAATTTGCTGCTAAGCCGTTCTCCCCACCTTTGTGGACTCCCACCCACCTCCCTGTCCTGTGTTGATGCCATGCACCCCTAAATTTCTTTTCCGTTGCACTTCTTTTCCCAGAAAACATTCCTTTCATTTACACTTACAAGGGATGCCTTTTTCTCTTGGATATTTCTCATTTAAGCCTTAGCTCTAATACACACTAAAGGCTTTACCTTTTGAATATAAAGCACATCAATAAAGGGAAGAAGGATAAATGCTTAGGAAAAGAGAAAAAGCTGGCATTGCCTAAAAGAAAGAAAAAAAAAAAATCACCAGACAGAGGTGATGGCCTCCTCTTTGTTAAGGACAGCTCTGGACCTGGGAAAGGGATGAAAGTGACAGCAAATCAACTTTCCTCCGAACACTTGAAAAGTACACTTCAAAGCATCACGAGCCCAAAACATCTGAGAGTAAGCACACTGAGATGAACATTTTTTCAAGTGAGAGCCAGGATTACTTACATCAGAATACACAGTGATGTTTTGTTTAAAAGTTGAGTAAGCCTAGATGTCAACCCTAGGGATCTCTAGGTTCAGTCATCTCAATTTGTCACCTAACAGCCTTCAGTGACTTTCTGAATACAGATATTCAGGAACTGTTGGTGAAATAAGATGTATGCAAAGCATGTTTGGTAAAGGCTTGATATAAAATATTGGCAAACAACATTTGGGTCAACAAATTTGGGGCTATTTTTGTTGGCAGTGGTAAGAGAAGCCAGAAAGCAAATTTCATTCTGAACTTGCTTTAGATAAGTTAATTATAGAGGGATTTACCAATATTTCTCAGAATGGATTTGCAATCAACTTGGAACATTTTTATTATCTTGATTTAAGAAAGGATTCAATTTAAACCAACCCAATTTAAAATGGCTAGTTGATTTAATCAAATTTTAACCCAAAAAAGACACTTAATTATTTGACATTACCTCTGGCTGTTTTTTGTAAATTTTAAATAGATGACTGTTTTGTGCAAGATATAAAATGTAAATTTTAAATTAATTATTATGAAATACATTCACAAAATCACAAAACTGAGTAATTTATTTGCTATCAGTAAATGAATATGAGACTTTTTGAGGTTAACCATCTTCATTATAAATATATAGATTTATTTTTAAATATGAAAAGCAAATTATTTGCATTTTGGATTTTTCCATCAATAGGGAACAGATACTAACATATACATAATATTATTCTGAAAATGCTTGCAGGCTAAACTTAAACTTTCCTAGAGACAAATGTCCTGTGTTTATTTTAAATGCTGCATGGAGAATATCTGCCCAGGTGAACATGAAAAATTAAAAATGTATTTTTACACTGTTAATGGCCTTCACCTTATTCTTTTTGTTTATTCTCTAGTCAGAAAATTATGTTCTGCTCACTCAAAATTCACATTTGCAATTTAGTGTTTGTTTTGGAAATATTTCTTATCCTTGACTAAAAATATAAATCATCAGTGAGCTTATTAAAGTACACTAAATACCCAGGCTCCCCCACTAACCAGTTTTTGAGGGGCAGAGCTGGACTACTGTTTCAGAAACTCACTGGTTAATTCTATAGTCTAGCCAAGGTCGAAATACCTAGTTTACAGAAAATACATATAGCTCTAGGTGAGCGTAAGACTCTATTATTATTAGACTGGTTTATCACATGCAGTGTGCTGTGCTTAGTCGTTCAGTCATGTCCGACCCCTGTGACCCCACAGACTATGGCCTGCAAGGCTCCTCTGTCCATGGGATTCTCCAGGCAAGAATACTGGAGCGGGTTGCCATTTCCTTCTCCAATCATATGCAGAGTTTTAACTAATTCAATCAAGTTGTATAGGTGACTTACGCCTTTTCATTGGTTTTGTGTGTTTCTGTGCACATATGGGTGTGTGTGTGTGCATGCTGGGATATGTTTATTCATTTGCTTATTTTTACCATTAGCAATAACTACAAATTTCTGAATGTTTCACTCTTTGTATCAATCTTAGTTATGGCTGGATACTGCAAATTCAAATTTCACCCTAAATGTCCATATTGTTCCTACCACCAAGTATTAGAGAGAAAAGAATACTAAAGAGCCTTAGACTTGTTCTTAGGTATCATAAAATTTATCTGAAAAGTTTTTTTTTATTTAGTATCTAAAATACTTTAAAATTTAATGTCTATTGACAGAGGAATAGATAAAGAAGATGTGGTACATATGTATAATGGAATACTAGCCATTAAAAAGAATGAAATAATGTCATTTGCAGCAATATGGATGGACATGGATATTATCATACAAAGTGAAGTGTGTCTGACAGAGAAAGACAAGTATCATATAACATTGCATATTGATATATGCACAATCTAAAAAAAATTACACAAATGATCTTATTTACAGAACAGAAACAGACTCACAGATTTAAAAGCTAACTTATGGTTATCAGAGAAGGGCTGGGGGAAGGGATAGACTGGGAGTTTGGGATTGACATGTACACATTGCTATAATTAAAATAGATAACTAACAAGGATTTACTGTATAGTAAAGGGAACTTGACTCAATACTCTGCAGTAACTTAAAAAAAATTTTGAAAAAGAACAGACACATGTATATGTGTATCTGGACTTCCCAGCTGGCTCAGCAGTAAAGAATCTGCCTGCAATGCAGGAGCCACAGGTTCGATCCCTGGGTCAGGAAGATACTTTGGAGAAGGAAATGGCAACCCATTTCAGTATCCTTGCCTGGAGAATCCCATGGACTGAGGAGCCTGGCAGGCTACAGTTCACAGGGTCGCAAAAATTCAGACACCACTGAAGCAACTTAGCTTTTTCTTTTTTATACATATATCTGAATCACTCTGCGGTACACTTGAAACTACACAAGACAATATTGTTAACCAATTATAAACCAACATAAAATAACACAAAAGTATAAATTACCTCAAGAGAAAATAAAATGCCTTAAAACTTGAAGGCACAATATATTTTAATCAAAATTAAGATATAGATCATTTTCAGGCTGGAAAATCTTGGTTTTAATATATCAAATCAAGATTATTTTTATAATAATGTAAAAAGGCTATCAAATAAAACTATGAGAACATACTTGAAATGTACAAAATGCAAAATTCAGGTTAAAATATGTGTGTGATATAATCTTAGTGGGGAAAATGTGCATCAATAAATAAATAAGGGAAAGAAAAAGGACATTAAAACATATTTTCACTGCTGATTTCTAGGTAATGAGCGCAGGTGAACTTATTTTCTGTACTTTCCAAATTCTCCCCCAGTAAACATCTGGGAAGCCAGATTATGTCCAAACTAACTTTGTAAGTTGAAATGATTTATACAGATTTTTATATTAGATTTGTTTTCTAAAAATTCACATTATTTTTATAAAAATAATGTGAAACTATGAATCATACTCATACTTTTCTAATTGCTGCATTCTTATTTTAAAAGAGGAATGATTTGGCCTGTTTTTACCTTAGAAGAGATGATCTAAGTTGAGTTGATTTGGCTTATGCATCTTAGATGATTAGATTTACACATTTGCAGAACCTAGTAAAGCAAATATGTTCAAGAAGATGCAGCAAAATATCCACGATCCAACTTTCATCTGATTACTCATTCTCTAGTTTTTTGTCGCTTTTTCTTCTATGCCCTTCTTTCATTTTTAACAGCATGTTAACAAAACAAAAAAATTAATTATGGTATTTTATTAAATGCTATTGGGTAAGTGTCTACAACATGCTAAGCTGCTAACATATATTAGATAGAGTGTACAGTCCTTTCAGAGCCAATAAGTCAGACTAGAAGGAAGTAATTTTTAAATCTCTGGTGATTTCTCTGTCTTTAGAGAGTAATAGAAAAGATTTGTTGCCCAATAATTATCCTTAATTTAGGACCTCATGATTAAAGAAAACTCTGCTTAATAGTATGAAATGTAAGTAGCATTTAGAAGAAAAATAGGTCAAGTACATTGAATTTTGAGAAAGAGCCATAGGTTAATGACAAAGGAGGTTTAAAGGTGATAGACAGGGCTAAAATTAATGTAAATGAAGGAGAAGAAATTGCTGGATATTGCACATTCATCATAGACATCCTGCATAGTTCAGGGCTGATGTAAGCTTTCTCTCCTAAATTTCTCTTTCTCTAATTGTATTTATCCAAGTTAGTGAGAATGGTAGCTACTGAGCAGCCATTTTCCATCCATTCTCCTAGATAGAAGTATTTATACATAAATATTAAAAACTTAATTGCTCAGAAATTCATGTCTTTAATAAGTGTAAATTAATAAAAACCTATTTAGGAAGACTTTTTACTTGCATGCAGTAATTCACATAATATAATGTTAACTAAAAACAGTGGGATACAAACTTATAAATAGTCAAGACTTGACAAGCAGGGTTTCCGAAAGTGCAATACGGCAGGAGAATGAGAAACGAGACACAAAAATTCAGTGAAAAGCAAGGATTAGAGGACCAACACTGCTCCAAGGAGAAGGTGCCGAAACTGAATCCAAGCCAGCATTATTGTACTCTCAGCCGTGAATGAAAGAAAGTGCAGGGAGTTAAGCTATAACTCATGTGGCCTTCAGGGCCAAAGTGATCATTAATTACTGAGTAACTAAGAAACAGTAATCAATAACAAATCAGTAACTAAGACTAATATTCTTATCTATAGATTTTCTACCAGATACGTAAAACATGTGACTCGCCAGTTTGGGAAATAGTCTGGGGTCGGTTTTCCAACCCCAGGATCATATCTTGTTTTCAAGATTATGAACTGTTCCCTCTGGACTTGTTCAAAGAGTCTCATGCCTTATAGCATCCAGTTTATCAATAATTATAAATTTCTTCTGTGGCCCTTGCCAGGGCCTGATTTTCTTTTATTCTTCCTGACTCCTACAATAAATAAGATGAAATAGCAGTTATTTAAAAATAAGCATATATGTAAGGAGAACAGACTTGAAACAAATATACCAAAATTAAAGCTTGTTAGTAGTTATTTCTAAGAGTTAAGAATGATCTTTAAGTTACTTCTTCATTACTTCCTATTTTCTAAAATGCTTATTTCAGAAAGGAACTGTTAATTAAAATTCTTGAATGGGAGGGGACACAGGTAAACCTATGGCTCATGTTGATGTTTGGTAGAAACCAAAGCAATGCTGTGTGTGCTGAGTCGCTCAGTCGTGTCCGACTCTTTGCGACCCCACGGACTGTAGCCCACCAGGCTCCTCTGTCCATGGAGATTCTCCAGGCAAGAATGCTGGAGTGGATTGCCATGCCCTCCTCCAGGGGATCTTCCCAACCCAGGGATCGAACCCAGGTCTCCTGCACTGCAGGCAGATTCTTTACCATCTTAGCCACAAGGTAAAGCAATTATCCTTCAATAAAAAATAAATAAATTTTAAAAATACAGTAATACCAAAAATATACATATTTAGATATATGTTGCTGTTGTTTAACCACAAAGTCATGTCTGACTTCAGCCCACCAGGCTTCTCTGTCCATGGGATTGCCCAGGCAAGAATACTGGAGTGAGTTACCATTTCCTTCTCCAATTTAGATGTATAAGATATAACTAAAATACTTTGAAACAAGGAAAATTTAAGCTAATTGCTAAAGACCAAACAATCAAAAAAGACTTTTAGACAATGATATACTCAGTGGGAAACACTAGAATTTAGTGGGGAACACTAGAATTTAATGGAGATAATTTCTTAATTAGTCACCTTTTTATACATACTATGAGCTATATGAGGTGAGGGGGTAAAGCACCGAGTTTGTGAAATCACAATCTGAAAACACAGAGAATAAGAAACTGGGTAAGGTTCACAGGTATTTCTTCTCAAAAAGTAGGTGAAGATATGTATTTTTAATTGATTGTCAGTGGTTCCAGAATGGACACTCTGGTCAATGCACTAAGGCAGTCAAATATACCAATTTAAGGTAAAAAATGAATTAGATACAAACGATATTCAGATGGAAAGGATGTATGGGGGTCACTTTAGTGCCACCTCCCTTTAAGTGTCTCCATTTAAACACTTCCTCACAAATCAGCTTATTAAGTCCAAATGTCTATATTCTATTATCCCAAATGACTTCTCCCAGGTCAAGCAAAAAGAGGATACACATTTAGCCAAAGCTCTCATCTACAAACAGGCCTTCAACCCTTGGATGGATGCTATCTTGGGCACAGTCAGACTAATCTTTTTTAAAAATTCTCTCTTTTTTTTCCTGCTATGGTTTGTTGATTTATTCCATAAAATTTGGCACCAAACACTACAGACTGCTTCAGATATGATCTTACCAGAAGGGGGGCTTTCACAGGAAATGTATCCTAGATCCCCATGAATAATATTCCAAGTCACAAACCTCACTAGGACATAACAATTAGCACAGTAATACTCCCAATGTACTATTAAGTATGCACACACACACACATTTACCATGCAAAAAGGAGAGGGAGACAGTTTGAAGGAATAATTATTTAGCAGTCAGCTGGATGGCTTTCATGGGAGGAAAGAGGGTGATGTGAAACGGTGACAGCTCAGTCTGGTCACCTGACAAGAGCCAATTCAAACTGTTCTACAAGTTACCCCCAAGAATGCTGACTCTATTCAGGACCTGTAGAACGAAAACAAAGACTAGTGTACATAAGCCTCACTCTCATGACAAGGAAAATACGGTTTAAATGGAACCTAAAGAAGAGACAGGAGGCTATACTGGGAACTTGTCACAATCATCTAGGGGAAAAAATGATGATGTTCTAATCTAAGGTGGTAAACTTGCAAAGGAAACTCAGAATGGAGATATATTCAGAAAGAGAGTCAAATGTGATGTGGTTGGTGAGAGAGGTGGAGACGTCAAAGACTATGTCAGGCTTCATCTCACCTTTATTCTCAGGCATGGCTAGTACATTTTACATACTTTTGCAATCCTGAGGCAAATGGCATCAGTAGCAAATTTTACTAGTCAATAAAGAGTAATTCTATCCATCCACTGGTAATTAACAAACTAAACAGGAAGAAAGCATTTCACTAAAAGCAAAATACTTAGATAAAATAGATATCTATACAAAATTATAAAATGTTCATAAGTGCACTTAAAGGAAAACACACACTCATTTTAATTTATACAGCCAGATAAAGCCCGGAAGAATTTAAGTGGAAATTGAAAGGTGAGATACCATTAACCAAGAGAGTAAATCCACAGCATATGGAGGTATCCAACAGGCAGCTGGATATATGGGCCAGGGTTTGGGAGGGAAATTTTGGCGAGAATTTCACTCATGGTTCCTAAAAATATGTAAATTGGCATTGAAGCCACATGATCTTGTAAGATCTGAAGATGGGTGACTTCCTGTGAAGTCAGATCGGTGCTTCCAATGCCACCCCATCTGCCTTCTCATTGGCGTTATTGGCAACTGAGTATCAGATTCCCATTCCTCAGAGCTTCCATTCTGGAGCACCCCTGCCTTCATGGAAGCTCTGCCTGCATCTGAATATTCCAAAATGGACCTTGTATGTCCTCCTTAATTTTGAAAAAGACTTGCTCACTTTTTCTCAAATTTCCATTTATTGCCACACCACAATCTTCCTATGGGCCACCATCAAGAATATAGAAAGTTTCTATGCTCTTCTTAACGTCTCTAGCTAGAAAATCACAGTGCTAATTTTCTAGTTAGAGACGATCTCTAATAAAGACCAGTCTTTTCCAGGTATCTGTTCTATAATATCTACTAACATCTAAAATTATGACTGTGGTGGGCATTTTGCTCTAGTGGTTAAGTCCATGGGCTCTTGAGCTCTAGCATCTGGTTTCAAATCCCAGCTATGCCACCTCCGAGCTTTGTCTTCTTGCTCAAACAACTTGACTCTGTGCTTTAACTCTCTCATTAACTTTCTCCTCTGTAAGGGGGAGCTGATAATAGCATGTAGTTCCTGGTCTTGTCATAAGGAGTATATGAGCTGACACACGGAAACTACTAAAATAGTGTCTGGTTCCTGGGAAGTGCTACAAAAATGTCCACTGTTATTTTTATTGTTTGTTGTTATTAGCATTATTTTTTCTATCCATCTGTCTTTCATTGAGGAGTTCTGATATCTGGCAAGTCATTATCAAAAGAAATTAAAAATATACAGTTTATTAATATTCTCAGCTTCCTGTAAGAAGAAGAAAAAGATGTGAGTGAAGAATTTCTATTGTTCTCGTGGAAAACTGTTCTCAACTTTTATTCTATTATGATGTCTGTACACCTGTCGTATCAATAAATAATTTAAAGTTTTATAATTAATATTTCATGGGTTGTAACTGTGGTCAATCACTAATAATTTCCAGCTATGGGTAACTTCAGTAAATATTTAATGTCTTTAGCCAAAAATGATCAGGGTAGGGAAGAAAATATCTTTGGTGAGTGAAAATGCAGGTTTTTGAAGTAAAGAACTCTCCATGTATTCAGAAGAATGAACCATTACACATAAAAAGACAGTGACTTATTTCAGCAGCATCATTGCCAGACACTCATTGGTGATGGTGCTTCCTAGTGAAGAAGTCTCTACTGCTCACAACACACAACCACCATTTCATCCTTAGAGTCACGGGGAGATTCTATTCTAGAACTTGGTCTTCGGCCCTATGAGGTTCTTTCAACGTGTTAAAGACTTGTCTACTGTATAAGGAAATTTTTTGTTGCAAGTAACAGAAAACACAACTTACATTACCTTACAAATGCTTGTTTCTTGTTGCCAAAACATTCACAGGTAGGCATGCTTTATCACGCCTTAAGCTCCACTGCTCTGAATCTCTCTGCCCCAGTCTCATCTATGAACGTTTTCTTTTTAGCCTGGTGTCTATCATGCAGCAACATTATCAGGTCCCACTAACCACATGGTACATGCTCGAGAAGACAGAAAGCTTCTCGACCCAACCACAGATCAAAAGCTCTGAGCTTCACTCTATTAGAACCAACTTAACTTACAAGCCCATCCCTGATGAGTGACTGTATAAGATGGATATGATTTTGCTGAGTGGTTATGTGGCTATTACCATAGCCCAAAGGCAGAATAAATGAGGAGGCAACCAATTCATCTGGTTATTTTTTATGTGAATGATGCCATTTCCACAGTTTTAACAAAGTTCACACTATTATGCTTGGTATTCTATGCCAAACAAATAGTCTAAGTTTGATGTGATTTCAGATTTTAAACAATCACTGCATATTAAATAGCAGTACCCCCAAAATAAGTTTTCTTTTCCCTCCCCTGATCAATAGAAAGGATCACTTCAACATTGCTATTTTCCAGTTAGCCACTATTATGGAGTTAGTTTTGAGATTCCTATTCTTATCAAGAGAATTGTTTCCTTGTATTTCTTGCAGTTAAACTATCAGCAAGATAAGCACAAAGGTATTATTTTCACAAATTAAGGCTCTAGCTGAGACAGCTGTCCAGTTTGAAGTCAGTCTACTTTAATAGAAGTTCTCACACCCAGGACCACTTGTTCACATAATAGAAGTTATTGGTTAAAAGGGTACATTAAATAAAGAATTTAAGACACACTGTTTTACTTTTATTTACATTGACACCCTCAGTCCAGAGCAACCCCTTATTATTTAATGATATTATTTTAAGTTATTTAGGAGAAGGAGTGTTCTTTTCCAGAAGTTTCCCTTCAACATTTTATCAGGATATTGATGGCTCATTCAGTAGTAAGTCAATATAATGTCTAATTACATCTATGACTTTTTTGAGTACTTTTTTTGAGTACTTCATGCATAGCTTTGGGTTCTGAATTCTATTTCATAACTTCTTAATATTTAACTATTTTTTTCTATCCATACACACAGGAATTCTGCATTTTTGATAATTTAACTTTCCAGAACATTTATCACAAACCCTCTGTTACGTATCATCTTCCAGAAAATATTTGCACTCTAACTGGCCCCAAATCAGCGAATACTATACAGACTTAATTATTTTTTGTAGTTTGGGCTTTATGATAGCACTCTATTATATAAGTGTGTGTACATGTGTGTATACACACAAAAATATCACCTGAGACATACATTTTCATCCATATTTATTCAGAGGCTAAAGTACAAGTTTAAACGAATAATAGTACAAAAGTTTCTGCTTAATGGACACTTATGAGTCCATGAGACATATATTCTTACCTTGTATCTTTTCCAAAAGAGGAAAAATTTTGACTGCATTTTTAAAAAATATTCTAGAATTTTTTAATGTTTTAAGATGAATTAACAATGTAATATTCAAGGAAAAAAATGGAAAGTCTTTACAGACCTTGAAAGTTTTTCCAATTGAGTTGTGAACATATATTACTTAAAAAAATGTTTTTTTATAACTTTATTTTTTCACATTTCTTTTGAATAATTCACCATCCATCTATGCTGACTTTTGTGAGATACATTAAACTGGTAAAGATAAAAGATTTATGCTGTAAAAAGCTGTAGAATTTGCTGATTTTAAAAATATCAATTTGGGGTTGCTGCTATGATTTCTTCTTTGAAAGTCTGACTCTAGATGCTGCACACTCTGGTTTTTATGCCATTATTTCTGTAAGTAAATGTGACATATTCTCATTTAGATCTGTTTCTCCAATTTGGTAGAGTTACTCTCTAATCCAGTTTTCTCTATTGATAAATGACTTTAACTTCTCTGCAATTCTCTGAGCAGCATGCATATCAGCAGGTAATTTCTCCTAGCTGGTGTTCAATATGTGAATTCCATGAGTTTTTTTCCCCCAACATCTATACTCCAGTCCATTTATTAAAAATATTTGGGCTACCTGTATTTTCTGATGCAATGGCAGGACCTGTTTGAGTATGGTTAATGAATTTTCAACACTGTCTCTGTTGCATAAGAAACAACCATAATGGATTAATTATAATTTATAATTTGGATTTGCATTTCTAAAATAAGACAAGAAATTAGCCACCTGTGAACAAACCTGTGGATTGTTAATATTTTTAACAATTTTCCAATCCATAAATAATCCAAAAACATTTTATTTAGCAACTGACTTTTTCATGTTTTCACATAATTTTTATGTCAACGACTCTCTTCTCCCACTCATCTATCATAGTTTTCACTGTTCATTAAAATAAAAGATCCAAATAACATGTGTACAATTGTCATGGCAGGCAGGGTCTATGATGTCCTCAACGATCCCAAACTCCTAACATGCACATTGTTGTGTAATTCCTTCCCTCCTTCCCCTTGACTGTGGGCTGCTTAGTGACTTGCTTCTAATCAATATAACATGGCAAAGGAGACAGGATGTCACTTCCACGATGAATTTACATACAATTGTAACTTCTCTTTTGCTATCAGACTCTTCTGCCTTCTTGGCTCACATGCTTTGATGAAACAAATTGCCGTCAATAAACTAAGGGTGATCTCCAACCAAGAACTAACTAGGAAATGAGGTTCTCATTTCAACAATTCTCAGGGAAGCAAATTCTTCCCCAAACCACATGAGTTTACGAGTACATCCTTCCCCAGTTGAGACTTTACAAGAAATGGCAACACTGGCTAACAGTTTTAATTGTAGTCTCATGAGAGCCACTGAAAGTAGGCTAAGCTATGCCCAGACCTCTGACCCACTGAAACCATAAAATAACAAATGTGTGTTAAGTCATTAAGTTTATAGTGATCTGTTACACACCAACAAAATTCTAATATACTTGCCACAAACAAGTTTGAGAGAAAGCAAAACTAATTCTGGATAAGTTTAACTAATAATGGCAGAGTAATCAAATATATTAAAGGATAATCCAATATTGTGGCATTTTCAGGGTCTTCAGTCAGTACTTTTTTTTTTTTAACAGAAAGAATGAATAACGTTGGATTTGGGTAAGTCAGTGAAGTAGAAAGTTTTAAACACTCTTACAAATTGGAGAAGGAAATGGCAACCCATGCCTGGGGAACTTCATGGATAGAGGAGCCTGGTGGGCCAAGTTTAGCACTGGAATTGTTTATTATATTACAAAGTTTCTCTAAGTCTCAGAATGATAATTCTAAAATACCTGCATCTATTGTCTTTCCTCTTATGCAACTTAAATGCAAGTTTCCAAAGAACAAGGAAATTTCTGAACAACTGACTCTGTTCTGTTGAATTCAGTTTTTCTATGTCATTAGTTAGTAATCTGATTATACAATATATTACATATAATACATACATAAATCAAGTTCCTATTTATCTATTCTATATACCCAGGGATTGAACTTGAGTGTCTTACATCTCCTGAATTGGCAGGTGGGTTATTTATCACTAGCACCACCTGGGAAGCCCATTCATTACACTACTACCAGAAAACAGTGGATTGGATTATACCAAATTAGAGTTTAAATTTCAGATGTTTGTCTTATCCATTAATTCTATGATATAACTTAAATTATACTTGGGGAGAATGTAGAGGTACATCAAAAACAGCAGACATCTTTCACAGTAGTTGATTAGGGTGAGTTGCCAAAAAGATAATTAGAGTAATAGCTATTTTAATGCCTATTTCATGTCAGTGAGAATATATAGGAACTATTTTTTGTTTCTTTATCACAACCATTAGTACAAATTTTTCTAGGAAGAGACATAAAGCAGAGAGCTAGGCAACTCCGAGGCTGGTGCAACCCAGATGGCATCCTCAGTCCCCACTTTCACATTTCCAACTCTGAATCAAACATGAAGTGAAAATCTCAGACAAGTGGAACAGGGTGTTAATTCCTGGCTTAGAAGATTTTTCTAGCATTTCCTTCACATTACACTTATCTCAGCATCTTGCCAAACTAAAGGTAAATAATGCTCACTGACTGTGATAGAACCTCTGACTCCTCTCTTTAGGATTGCCTACCAATAACTATTTGTAGAGTCCTCAGGGTATATGTCACGTGTGCCCATGCACACAGTCATCTCTATCTTATGATTCCAATATTTTCCTATTTAATCCATATTTTCTGCCAAAGGTTCAAATCCTTCCAGGGTTGACTTAGAGGTAGCAGTTGCTCTCTAAGGCTGCCAACTATCTTTCTCTGATGAAAATCTGCTTTACCAAAAAGCTTAGAGTTGTATATGGTTATGGAAAGTGTAATAGAAGGTTAGCTGCTGCAACTGCTGTTGCTGCTAGTACTGTTCATAGTGTCTGACTATCTTGGTTCAGCATTATGCTTAGTCAATTAATATCTGTTCTATTTTTTTTTAGCAGTGACCCCAAATGGGGGAAATAACTTTCAAGTTTTCACCCCTTTTCTCACCACCAACAGGCTTCGCTCTTAAGTAAGAGTTATAAAGCAGTATTGAGTTTGCATTCCTCTCTTCCAGCAAGTATGTGCTCCCTTCATATGTTTACTGCACATTCTCCTGAGGGTTCAGATGGCAGTTCACTGAAATAATTTTAACAAGGGCTAGTGGGAACCTGCTGGATAGCACAGGGAGCTCACCTCAGTGCTCTGTGGTGGCCAAGAGGGGTGGGGTGGGGAGACGGGAGGGAGGTCCAAGAAGGAGGAGATATATATAGAGATGGGCTTCCCAAGTGGCACTAGTGGTAAAGAACCCGCCGCCGAGGCAGGAGACACATGAGATATGGGTTCAATCCCTGGGTCAGGAAGATCCCCTGGAGAAGGGCATGGCAACCCACTCCAATATTCTTGCCTGGAGAATCTCATGGACAGAGGAGCCTGGAGGGCTTCAGTCCATAGGGTCACAAAGAGTCGGACAGGACTGAAGCAACTTAGCACACACACACACACGGCTGATTCACTTCCTTATACAGTACTAACAGAACGTTGTTAAGCAACTATACCTCAATTAAAAATAAAAACCAATTATCTGAATGATACACATTGTGCAATACACTTTAGCATTGCTCTCCTGTAATTCTGAAAGATACTGCTCACATCAAAACTGAGGCTTCATGACTACTCCCCAAGAATACAGTCTTCGAAAGATCTTTAGGTCGTACTGAAATAACTCCTCAGTGAGCCCCACCCACCATTGCTATAGACATCATTGGAAATGCCTAAATTCTAGAGAAATGTTTATAAAAATTAAGATTCAAATTAGCACTCTATAAGAAAGTCGGGTTGAGTCTTTTTCAGTTAATACTGGAATTGATGCATCGCCAGTTCTTGAACCCACGCCTTCATCCACCCACATCTATGGCTCTCTATGAGGACAGCATTAGCCACTGTGGTAGGTCAACCTTATGCTTACCATTCCACAACATGGTCATAGTTTCCAACACTCTCTCTGAAATACACATTTGTCCAGAAAGTAGTTACAGTGCATTGCACACTTTCTGATTTAGAGCCACATGAAATAACCGGCTCTTCCTATCTATAAGCTGCTTGAAAAAGAAATCTGTACCAAGCAAAGGTAAATGTTCAACTCCTAACTATAAAAGTGATGATTTCATTTATCCTGCAAATAAAATTTCGCTATTGGACTACGGTATGCATTTCAGATCATTTCACTTGCACAATCAGCATGTAACAATCTGTTATGAGGCTTGTCATTTTATAACTTGAAGCCTGATCACAAACTGTGCAAAAAAATTCAAGGTTATGCAGTCAATTATTTGGATGGGAAATGAGTATCAGTCTTCCCTTGATTAGAGACGAAGAGAAATCTTAAGAAAGTGGGGCATCTATTCCTGCCCTGAGATGGGTCTATATGTTAACGTACTGCCCTGATTCTGAAGATGACAGTGCTGACCCTGAGTGAGTCACCGCAGTATTTTTCCATCAGCAGTGAGGAATTTTCCCTATTTTACCTCTTTTTACCAGACATTGATTTACTGGATGAGATCAAAGGGCTATAAATGGTAAGGTCCATAGCTTCTGGTTAACACGGACACAGTTCTGTGCCCGTTGCCAGAACTGCATTGCAAAATGGATCAGTTGATCTTAAGCAACATCATACGGGGACCCACAATCATAAAGTAAACCACCAGAATGTCTGAGCACTCAGATTGTGGTGCCAGCTGAGGCACTGGAGGCAAGGACAACAAGCTCATACCCAGAACACATGTCAGCCACAGAAAGACGAACACCTCCTTCCTCGGAGGTAGAAGGGATGTGAGGAAAGCTACTTGTCCCACTAGGGCTGGCTGTTCTCCTCAGTGGCTCAGTACTGATCTCTGCTGCTGACAGGTCAATGTTCAGCTGAAACAGGAGCTGTAATAGGGATGAGCCTGTAATAGGGAACTCGGACTCTAGGCTTAAAAGCAAATTCTCCATTCTGCAGCCAAAATCACTCTTGTGATATAGTCACAAGTGTACTTATGAACAGAGGCTAGACAAATCATCATACCCAGAGGTACATTTGGTTCCCCGCTGTATTGAATGCTATACCAATGGCACTGCTGTGGATGCAAAAATCTGCAAGCTTCGAGCCACTCCCATAAGCCTACCTTTCCATAGAACTCTTCATCTCAACTATCTCAATCTTGTTCCATACAGGCTCCTAACTAAGTAGCCAGGCTATTTATCATAGCCAACTACAGTCATATGTATTTTTACCTCAAATCAATTCTTTCTCCATGCCAAGTAAAAGACCAAGGATACTGCTTAAGGATATTCCCAAGGGAAAGATTTCTCTGCAACACTGCTCTTAAGGCCACATATGCTATAATGTAGCTGCTGTCCATTTTTGGCTCACACCAATTTATCAAGCTAACCCATCCACATACCAAGCCCAGATATTTTCCATGTCTATCCTCTGGTCATAAAAACCCATCACAAGGTATGAACATGAGCAGAATAATTGGCCCCCGGAAAAATTCATCATTGCAACCAGTCCTGAAATCTTAACACAGTATGTCTCACTCTCTGGAGCATATGTGTTTTAACACAAAATCCAGAGAACGTTACAGTTCCTGCTCCCCTAGTATTCTTAGTATGTTGTTATTAATTTACAGTGAACGAACATAATGCTCTGTGGAATGTTTAAATCAGTGCGGTTCAGTGGAAATATGAGAAACACACAAATAGTTTTTCACCAACCACAGTTTCAAAAGAAAAAGTTAAATCCATTTTAATTACATGTATGTTAGTCAACCAATATCCCAAACTGTTTTTGAAAATATAATCACTATAAAAATATTAATTAGATATCTCAAATCCTTCTTTGATACTAAGGCTTCACTATTTTACACAAACAGCACATTTTGATTTGCCTTCTCCACATTTCAAGTGCTCACTAGCTACACGTGAACCTCCACTTTTGACCAAGGTGGGATAACAAGAACCAGAATTACCCTCCTGTCAACCAAAAAACTAGACAAAATATGTGAAATTATACTTTTCTAACACTTGCCTTAGGGAACAAAAGACAGGAATACCTTGGAGATGGGAAATGAGTGGATTAGTCCTATGACTGCCCCAGCTTACTGTCCTGAGAGTTTCTAAGACCTTGCCCAAGAAGAGGGAACCCAAGAGGAGTTCAGCAGATTCCCTAATTGAGGAGGGGGCATGGAGCCCAAGGAAATCAAGGTAGCTACAGGCCTCAAGAAAGAGAACCAGACAGGAGAATGCTCTATAGAGAGAGAACCACAAGGATCTTCGGCAGACTAGCTCGTGTGTTTAAGGAAACTAGGTAAGTCAGACAAATAATCACATGAAAGGATTGGTGGAAACACACACACACAAATCGAGAAAGAGTGTGCATTCCCACCAGCCATGTTGGAAAATGTCAAGATTTAATGGGCATCAGGAAGGATACATAGAGATGTCTTGCTTCAGTTGGGGTGATCATTAGGTCTGAGATAGGGGATCAAACTATTTCCAAGTAACTTAGGTGCATCCCAGAACAAAAGACAGGATTATTTATAAGACTATGAAAATATGCAGCAAACAAACTGGTAAAATTCACAACATCTCACCTCCAATCAAAAATGATGGCTTACAAATAAGCAAGAAAAAATGTTCCATCATGAGAAGAAAAATTAATCCACTGCCACCAACCCAGAACAGACCCAGATATAAAAACTAGCTGATGAAAACATGAAAGCAGTTATACTGTAGATTAAAAAATACAAGTTGAGAGGGACTTCCAGTTTCAGATTCAACAAACTTGGAAACTATCACTCCTGTCTTCAAAACAAGAAAAATTGATTATTGATAGAAAATCAATGACTTGTCCTGCACATTAAAGAATGGAGGTCACAGAACAATCCTGAAATCTGGAGAGACAGCTACATGCAGAAACACCACATCTGAAATCTACCTCTACCTATCTGGAGAAAAAGCTGCTAGAGGCAGAAACTTGCAGAAACTGTTCAATGGTAAGTTTGATGACATGCTGGAAGCTGAATGAGGACTCTTAAGAGACCCAGAAATTCCCTGAGAGATGATCCTCTACTTTTTTAAGGGCTTTCTCTCCAGGGACCTGACTGAGTCTCATTGTAAGGAGTAGAGAAAGATCTCCTTGTGGCCCTGGGAGGGACTGGGGAAGAATAACCACTGGGAAATACATGTAGGTCCATTTTCATATCAGAGGCTTCTCTCCAACACTAAGAATTTGACCAGAACAAAATTGTAAAATCTTAAGCCAGGTGGGGAAAGGGGAAGAGAATTTTCCCCATTCCAGCCTCCTATAGTCTCTTTATTTCATTTAAGGGTATTGGTGAGAAATAAAATTAACATAGATCAGAACACTGCAGCCAAGGAAAGGAGTAGATGGTAGTGGGGAGAGAGAAGGGCGGTAAGCTATACCTGAAGAAAACAACTGTGAAGATCACAGTCCTGAGACAGAAGTCTATCAAAAGACTGAGACTTGGTTGGAATACTATACATTGCTCCCATATACAAACACCTTACCACCACGCCAACAGGCTCCAGTATAATAACAATAAGTGATAGCTGAACAATCTTAATGTCCTTGACTTCCTCCCCTTTTGAGTCAGTGAAGTCTCTGGCACCTACAGATACAAGTTATCAATCACAGTGCTGCTCTCCTCCCAGCCAGATTAACAGCAGTCCTTAAAGCCCTATTTATTCAGTTCTTATTACCCAGAATAACATGTCTGACTTTCAACAAAAATGATAGAGCATGTCAAAAGTAAGGGGAAAAATACTCTCAAGAGACAAAGCAAGCAGCAGAACCAGACTCAGAAATGACATGCATATTGCACACTATATGATTCCAATTGTAAGATATTTTGGAAAAGGTTTAGCTATAGAAACAGCGAAAAGCTATCAGTGACTGCAGGTACTCAGGTAGATGGAGGAAAGGATGAATGAGGGAAGCAAAGGAGTACTTGAGCATGGTGAAACTATTCTGCCTAATACTAAACCTGGATACATGACACCATTCATTTGTCCAAAGCCATAACATTTTACAGCAAAAGAACTTTAAAGTATGAAAATTTTTAAATACATTCAGGAAGTTAAGGGGTCCCTAAAAATGACACAGGCAGTAATCAAACAATCTAATTTTATTACAATGGTGTGAAATAATGTAACTGAAAGGCAGAGGAAAAAGATTTTGTTGGAAGTAACTCTGAAAATGAGTTAGGACTGCAAGAGTAAAAATGACAGAAACAACATAAGCACTCTCCTTTGACTCATAAAACTGTTTATGGTAGGAGTACAGGTTGACAAGTCTGAAATTATTATACATGGATTCTGAGCTATGCAGTGAGATCCACGAAAGAAGGATGGAGGGAGAGAGATCCCTCACTGCTGGACTGTGAATTTATAGATATGCCAAGGGAGGAGGCTAGAAGGATCCATGTGGTAGATGATTAGCATTAGACAACTTGATATTAATTCAGGATTAGCATAATACTGATACAGATGGGTACATAGAGAAACACATATTGATGTATATATACACGAGTTGGTAAACACATAAATATTCTTGCCTTGTCAGCTTAGAGGTCCTGCAAGCTTTATCACTCTATTGCAACAAATACATCTAATGCCTAGATCTTGGTGTCTAATAATACTCTCCTTTAAGAGGAACCAGGACTCCCTGGATAAACGCATGACTCCAGAGATCAGGGAAGGAACACACAAGATGATCCCTGTGGTCTGGAGCAGTGTAGACTGCCAGAAAGTAAGAAAATTATCAATGAAAAGTCCACAAAGGTGGGGATGTAGCAAAGGGACACAGGAGCTAACAAAGATTTCTCAACAGTCAAAGCTAAAACAATATGAACAATGAAATAAAGTGATACTGGATTATAAAGCAAAGTCCAAAATAAACAACCAGGAGTTCACAATAATATAAATAAATGATTCAATAAATAGAGAAGAGAAAGAAGACAAGTCTCCAAAGGAGAATTCTAAATAATTTATATAGACACTCCACCTTCAAGGGGAAGAAACATAATTCTCTTCTTTTTAAGTGTGGGCTGTGTACAGTGACTTCTTTCCAAAGAGTACAGTGTAAAAACAAGGAAAATACAGGAGCCTTGCTGAGGAAAAATCTGACCAATGTGACCTGAGCCAGGTGATTGAGATGAACACCATCAGCGATGGGATAGTTAGCTGTATGTCCTCTTGACATCATGTGCACTTTCCTGTGTATTTCTGCCTTCCAAAAACCCCAGTCTAACTATGAGAAAAAAAGTCAGACAAGCACCAATCGAAGGACAGTCTATACATATCTGAGCAATACTTTGCAAAAATGTCAAACGTCACCAAAGATAAACAGTGTCTGAGAAACTGTTACAGTCAAGAGGAGCCTAAGGAGATACGGCCAGATGGGATCCCGCAACAGAGAAAAGACACTAGGTAAAGAGCAATGACATCTTAACAAGTTATGGACATTTTTAATAATAATATGTCTGATTGATTACAATAAATGTAGTATAACCACTGAACGATGTTAATAATAGGGAAACTGGGAGTGGAATATTGGGAACTCTCTGTACCATCTTCACAAGTTCTTGAGAACTCTAGAACTATTTTAAAATAAGTTTATTTAAAACGTGTTAGTGACATGAAAGATATTTTTAAAAGGACTCAAATTAAACTTCTAGGGATGAAAACTACAATGTTAAATTAAGGCCCAGATAGACTTTGCCTCAGATGCAAAATTTAAGGGGGGGTGCCAAAAAACTCTATAGCAAGATAAACAATATTTTAGAGCAATATTCTAAAAGTCAAAATTAATGCAAAAATATCCATGATGAACATGATACATAAATTTAAAATAAAGGATTCAAAAAATGCTGTGCCAAGCCATATTGCAGCCTGAGATAAAAAGGAAAATTGTGAGCCCATATACATTTTATGTATTTTCTTACTAGTTTTTTCCAGAACATGAGAGTAATTGAAAAAATAAAAGTATGTATAATGATACTCACAGCATTAAAGTTTAAATATTCAGGAAATATATCTCTTGATAAAGTTTATACATATCAAACAAGTTACATTCACTCATTTTAACTAAAACTCAAAATTGAAAATGAGATAAGCCAAAAAACAAGTCTTTAAAAATATTACTGATGAGTTTCCTTTTATTAAATCCAGAAAAATAAAATAATATTCTGTTTGGGGTATAAAAAAAATTCTCTAAGTTAAACTAGCATTGTGCATTTGAAATACCTACTTTTCAATCATTCAGTGTTTTCCCAGGAATGGGAAAGTTCATATAAAAGACTCACATGCATAGCCCTTGAGTTACAAAAAAAAAAAAATGAACTAGTATAATTCAATAGGGAAAGGATGGTACTTTCAATCAATAATATTGGGAAAATGGCTATATCAAAGGAAAATAAACATTGACTCTTTTCTCATTTCATGCATAAAAATTAGTTTACAATTTACCTCAGATCTAAATGTGAAAGGCAAAATAATATTTTTGATATCATCTTTACATTAGTCAATAAAAATATTTCATTAACAGGATACAAAAAATCACTAACAACAAAGAAAAAAAATAATGAATTGGACCTTATTATTTTGGTTTATTAAAAGACTCCATTAAAAGAGTGAAAAGATCAGCTACAGCTGGGAGAAAATATTCACTGCATGTGTCGAATCAAGGACTCATACCCAAATTATTTTAAATATTTCTACAAATCAATAAGGAAAAAAAAGACCTCAATTGAAAAATGGGAAAAACTTAAATGGATACTTCTTGAAAGAGGATATCCAAATAGGAAAAAAAAAAAAAAACAAAACAAGAAAATGTGGCTAAAAAGTATGCTATTATGAAGATGCAAATTAATACCATAATGAAATGTCACTGCATGTGTGTATGGAACGCTTTGATGATCACTTAAATAAGATCCAAAAATAAAAATGAAAAATAATTCCATTCCTTTTTTATATATGGAGAACAAATACTGCTTTTTTATTTAATGAAGAAAAAGGCAAGTGTAGCTAAAAATTAAACAATCTGACAGGCACCTTAAATGTTATGTTTCCTTCATAGGAATTAGAAAAATGTTAAATATCTTATATGGTAACTTAAAGTGAGGCTTGACTAAATCAGTATTAATATTTTCTCACATGATTAATAAAATATTTCTAGCTACCTTAGAGCTTACCTATGTGAGTTTTGAAAAAAATTGCACAAAACTTTGTCTATGTTTTACCCAAAATGCTGTAAAAAATTATGGTATTTCCAAAAGCATTCAACTTATATTGGAAAGAGGCAGCATCTCACTAATTCATTAAATTTTTAGAAATTAATATTGAAAACTCACAAGTATCAATTATATTTAAACACAGTATTTTTAGCATTTAACATTTTTTTAAAACTGTTTTTTCTTTGCTCCAAAGCTAGGCATTTTTGACATTTTCATCAAGGGATGGAAGAGGTATAGTTGCTAACTGGAATTTTTCATGACTTCTATCACACCACATATTTCTACCACATATGTGAATTCAGACATATCCTACATGTTTCAATATCCTGTTTTTAAAGCCAGGCTTCACACTTAGCAGAGATATATATGACAGGGAAAGAAAGGTTTAAAAAGCATTTTCTTAGCTTTTCTTTAGATTTTAAAACCCTGGGCAACATCCCTTAGCAGGACTGGGGTAGTTGAGGAATATGCTTATTTTCCATAAAATAGGAGAAAAATTATTTTGCAGACATTTGCTTTTCAGACAATTTTAAGATCAATTTTAGGAACAAATACATATGGAAGTTCAAGATCTGGAAGATGAAAAATCTGTGCATTTAATCAACCAAAACATATTGAGAGATACAGAATTTTGTAAGATTTTATCTTAGAAATTCTGTAAAGTTAAGATGAAATGATGGGAATATTTCACCTGCAAGTTATCCAGGTAAAATCTTAGGCAAGCAATCTTAGGCTTTGGAAACTCAGAGGTTAACATAAAGGAAAAAGTTTCCACTTGTAAGTTCAAAAATTGATTCCTACTAATATATGCAAATTCAGGTATAAAATGTTAGAATAATAAGTATATCCAAATATTGATGATACATACAATAAATGAGATCAATGTTTTCTCAGTTTTGTAAATGACATATAATAAATGGAACTGAAAATGCAATTTGAAAAATATTGCACTAGATTTTTTCAGAGTACTTTAATTATAATGAGTAGTTCTTTCATTGTTTAAGATGGGTTTAGCAACACCTCTGAGATGGGTTTTAAGATGGGTTTTAAAATATCATTAAAAATGAGATTTCTAATTAGACTGAGGTCTATGTTTTAACGGCCATTTTTGAGTCAATTCAATATATTTTCACTAGCATTTCCTTTTGAAAATATTTTATATTAGAAAATAAAAGACACTTGATTTTTCTTCCTCTGGTTAAGTCTCTAAATGATAGGTTTTTAGTTGAATAGCTATAGCCCAGGAACATTCACTAATATCCATCTGCCTCCAAGAACACTTTCTTGACCTCTTGGCTCCAGAAAATCTCAAAAACTCCATCTTTTGATCTGTTTTATGAGAATGAAGAATAAATTGTTTTTATCTGTATGGGTTTTTTCCTCATAAAATTTATTGGGTTGTCAAAGGAATGCCTATGTTCCCACAAACTTATCACCCAGAAGTACTAAAATAACAAAATATTTCCTGATGCCATAAAGAAATCTCTCCTCCCACTCCTGTTTTTAACAAAAGTATCTAGGAAATAAGATGCTCTGTCAACCATAATCTCAGCTAAACAAAGCAGATTTTTCAGTATTTCACTCTGCTTAGAATTGAGTTAACCAAAAAGTTCATTTGGGTTTTTCTGCAACAGCTTACAGAAAAACCCAAATGAACTTTTTGGCCATTCAATACTGCTTTAAGCACTAATCATCTAAAAAAGAAGACATCTCTCTAAATCACTGCTATTTCATAGCCCTTTGAGGGTCTATGCATTTTAGCAGTCATAGTCACATTCCTTTCTATCAAAATTACACAGACATATTATGGAAAACTATGTTACTTGTTTTAGTATTTAAACCTAGATCTTCCCACTACCAGCGCCGTGCCCCCGCCCTCCCCACCTTTCCGGCGCCAACTCTTACCTCTGACAACCCCCTCTACTACAGCATGTATTTATCATTTGTTACTTGAGCATATACTCTGTCCCACTTTCCTGCTTACTGGAGAAATCAATAACTGAAATAACAATCTACAAGAGGGTGTGGAGAGATACTTGTGTGACATGCTAAGTCACCTCAGTCTTGTCTGACTCTTTGTCACCCTATGGACTATAGCCCACCAGGCTCCCCTGTCCAGGGGATTCTCCAGGGAATTATACTGGAGTGGACTGCCATGTCCTCCTCCAGGGGATCTTCCCAGCCCAGGAATCAAACCCATGTCTCTTAAGTCTCCTGCATTGGCAGGTTGGGTTCTTCATGAAAAAGAATGAAAAATAAAAATATATAGTATATTAAAAAATAATGTGTACTATGGAAATAAAGGATAGGGGAGACTGGGAATATGGATTGCAATTTTAAACACAGTGGTCAGCTTAGGCTTGGTTGAAAAAAAAAAGACATTTAAATAGATCTTAAATAGGGTGATCGAATATCCCTACAAATATCTGGGGGGATAACTTACTAAGCAGAGGTAACTGCCAATAGAAAATCCTCAGGCAAGAATAAAACAAAAATTCTCTAGGGAGATAAAGTTCTTAAGCCTGGAGAGAGTAAACAAGATCAACAAGAAGAACAGTACATTAAGGTAGAAAGATGAGGCAGATCATTCAGTGTCTTAGAGACCACTGCAAGGAATGTGGCTTTCATTTTGAAACAATGGAAACCAATAACATTGACACAAGCCATCTTCCGCAGTTGAACTATTTAATACTACCCTGCAAGCAGGATACAGAAACAAGGACTACTAACAAGGAGCTACTGCAGTAATCCAGGGGAAAATTAATGGTGGTTCATATTGAGAGGTACACTATCTTAGTAGTGAAGTGTGTGAAAGTGTTATTTGCTCAGTCATGTCCTACTCTTTGTGATCCCATGGACTACAGCCGACCAGGCTCCCTCTGTCCATGGGATTCTCCAGGCAAGAATACTGGCCTGTGTTGTCTCTTCCTTCTCCAGAGGATTTTTCTGACACCAGAGATTGAACCCATGTCTCCTGCATTGCAGGCAGATTCTTTATCATCTGAGCCACCAGAGAAACTCTGAGGTGATTAAAAAAAAAATGGTCATAAGATGAACATATACTGAAGTAAAAGCCAAAATTATTTCCTAACCAAATGGCTGCGTGGTGAGTAAGCTGGAGTCAAGGAAAGAAGATTCCAAGGTTTTAGATGTTAACTGATTCTACTCAGTTCAGTTCAGTCACTCAGCCATGTCCAACTCTTTGTGATCACATAGATTAAAGCATCCCAGGCTTCCCTGTCCATCACCAACTCCCAAAGCTTGCTCAAACTCATGTCCATTGAGTCGGTGATGCCATCCAACCATCTCATCCTCTGCCGTCCCCTTCTCCTCCTGCCTTCAGTCTTTGCCAGCATCAGGGTTTTTTCCAATGAATCAATTTTTCACATCAGGTGGCCAAAATATTGGAGTTTCAGTTTAAGCATCAGTCCTTCCATGACTTTCAAGACTGATTTCCTTAGGATTGACTGGTCTGATCTTGCAGTCCAAAGGGCTCTCAAGAGTCTTCTCTAACACCACAGTTCAAAAGCATCAATTCCTCAGTGCTCAGCTTTCTTTGTGGTCCAACTCTCACATCCATACATGACTACTGGAAAAACCATATCTTTGAATAGACAGACCTTTGTTAGCAAAGCAATGTCTCTGCTTTTTAATATGCTGTCTAGGTTGGTCATAGCTTTTCTTCCAAGGAGTAAGCATCTTTTAATTTCATGGCTGCAGTCACCATCTGCAGTGATGGAGCCCCCCAAAATAAAGTCTCTGTTTCCACTGTTTCCCCATCTATTTGCCATGAAGTGGTGGGACAGGATGCCATGGTCTTAGTTTTCGGAATGTTGAATTTTAAGCCAGCTTTTTCACTCTCTTCTTTCACTTTCATCAAGGGGCTCTTTAGTTCTTCTGCCTTAAGAGTGGTGTCATCTGCGTATCTGAGGTTATTTATATTTCTCCCAGCAATCTTGATTCTAGCTTGTGCTTCCTCCAGCCCAGCATTTCACATGATGTACTCTGCATTTAAGTTAATAAGCAGGGTGACAATATACAGCCTTGACATACTCCTTTTCTGATTTGGAACTAGTCTATTGTTCCATGTCTAGTTCTAACTGTTGCTTCTTGACCTGCCTACAGATTTCTCAGGAGGCAGGTCAGGTGGTCTGGTATTCCCATCTCTTTAAGAATTTTCCACAGTTTGTTGTGATCCACATAGTCAAAGGCTTTTGCATAGTCAATAAAGCAGAAGTAGATGTTTTTCTGCAACTCTCTTGCTTTTTTGATGATTCAACGGATGTTGGCAATTTGATCTCTGGTTCCTCTGCCTTTTCTAAAACCAGCTTGAACATCTGGAAGTTCACGGTTCATGTACTGTTAAAGCCTGGCTTGGAGAATTTTGAGCATTACTTTGCTAGCATGTGAGATGAGTGCAATTGTGTGGTAGTTTGAGCATTCTTTTAGATTGCCTTTCTTTAGAATTGGAATGAAAACTGACCTTTTCCAGTCCTGTGGCCACTGCTGAGTTTTCCAAATGTGCTGGCATATTGAGTGCAGGACTTTCACAGCATCATCTTTTAGGATTTGAAATAGCTCAACTGGAATTCCATCAACTTCACTAGCTTTGTTCATAGGGATGCTTCCTAAGGCCCACTTGACTTCGCATTCCAGGATGTCTGGCTCTAGTCCAGTGATCACACCATCATGGTTATCTGGGTCATGAAGATTTTTTTTCTATAGTTCTTCTGTGCATTCTTGCCACCTTTTCTTAATATCTTCTGCTTCTGTTGGTCCATACCATTTCTGTCCTTTATTGAGCCCATCTTTGCATGAAATGTTCCCTTGGTATCTCTAATTTTTTTGAAGAGATCTCTAGTCTCTCCCATTCTATTGTTTTCCTCTATTACTTTGCACTGATCACTGAGGAAGGCTTTCTTATCTCTCCTTGCTATTCTTTGGAACTCTGCATTCAGATGGGTATATCTTTCCTTTTCTCCTTTGCTTTTCACTTCTGTTCTCAGCTATTTGTAAGGCCTCCTGAGACAACCATTTTGCCTTTTTGCATTTCTTTTTCTCAGGGATGGTCTTGATCACTGCCTCCTATACAGTGTCACGAACCTCCGTCCATAGTTCTTCAGGCACTCTGTCTATCAGATCTAATTCCTTGAATCTATTTGCCACTTCCACTGTATGATTGGAAGGGATTTGATTTAGGTCATACCTGAATGATCTAGTGGTTTTCCCTACTTTCTTCAATTTAAGTCTGAATTCAGCAATAAGGAGTTCATGATCTAAGCCACAGTTAGCTCCCGGTCTTGTTTTTGCTGGCTGTATAGAGCTTGTCCCTCTTTAGCTGCAAAGAATATAATCAATCTGATTTCATTGTTAACCATCTGGTGATGTCCATGTGTAGAGTCTTCTCTTGTGTTGTTGGAAGAGGGTATTTGCTATGACCAGTGTGTTCTCTTGGCAAAACTCTATTAGCCTTTGCCCTGCTTCATTCTGTACTCCAAGGCCAAATTTGCCTGTTACTCCAGGTGTTTCTTGACTTCCTACTTTTGCATTCCAGTCCCCTATTTTGAAAAGGACATCTTATTTGGGTGTTAGCTCTAGAAGGTCTTGTAGGTCTTCATAGAACCATTCAACTTCAGTTTCTTCAACATTATCAGTTGGGGCATAGACTTGGATTACTGTGATATTGAAAGGTTTGCCTTGCAAATGAACAGAGATCATTCTGTCATTTTTGAGATTGCACTCAAGTACTGCATTTCAGACTCTGGAATTTCAGACTGATTCTATTCATCAGACATTTTTATAAGTGCAGGGAAAGACAGAGAGACAATGAGAAAAGAAAAAAGAAGAAAATTAGATGAAATAATGATTTTTATTTGTGGGTTGTGAGTGCGTAAGTCAAAAGGAAAAGAGCTGAATATCTATACTAGTTCTTCCATTTATTAGGCAAAAATTTTAACTCCCGAATCGTCAGTTTCCATGTCTCTAAAAGTGCATATCATCTATTTATTAAGATGCCATTGGGAGTATTTACTAAGATAACATAAAATACCTAGCATAATTTTTCTTCTATTTTCTTAACTGTTACTATTACTAAACAAATAAACTGAGATTGTTTACAGAACCAAAAAAAAGTGTGTAACGAGATTCTCCACATCAATAAACCAGCTCAGGAATTCTCAAACGTATTCTTTCAGCTGTCATTAAATCTCTATATACTATATTAGGTTTACAGTCCTTATTTTTTCTTTTCCCACGAAAATTTACCTCAAATTCATCTAAAATGGTTATTTTTCCTAAGAATAGTGAGCTGTGAAGTAATTTCACAACAATATGTTCCTATTGAGAACTAAGACTTTGTTATGATTTTTCCTAAGTGAAAACCAAAGGAACATGTATGTTAAAAACTAGGAAAAGAAAAACTTAGCACTAGTTTAGTTCATTAAACCTTACCAGATAAACTCAAATCTACATCATGAAAAATGACTGGAGCAATACTGGATGTCTAAATGGAAGAAACATCTCTTCTAGTATGTATTCCTGAGATTTGTTTTTAAAGCCTATTCTTTTTTCAACAAGCTTAAAATTCAATATAGGTTTATTTCCCCAGAAAGATCATTTCATATTTTAGACCATAAAGTAAATGTATACCTAACTCACAACCACAGGAAAGCATAACTCATCTTTCAGTTTGTTCCCTAATTATAAATCTAAAATCATATATAAAAGGACTTGACATTTGGAATCCTAGGTAGCTGCTCTTAAATGATTCCAGGTACTTGTTGGTACATTTCATGTAATCTCATCTACCAAACAGCAAGTCAAATTTCTTCATACCCAATGAAAACTGGGGCAGGGATAGAGAATGAGGAAGGAACCAGATATTAAAGAAAGTTCTCCATGAAGAGAAAACTTGATGCCAGATTGGTATAGATACCTGGTTCTATACAAAGGAATGTAGAGGAACAGAATGATGAAAAAGTGTATGAATTATTTTTTAAAATATTTTTTACATGTTAATTTGAAAAATTCTCTAGGAGATAGTTGCTCATAGTCAAAAAAAAAAAACAAAAAAACATACCTTATAATGTATTGTGGAGTTTATAGCTTTTCTTATGTGGAAATAAAACTATCTGAGCATAGGATCAAAGATAAGATGGAAAAAATTAGAGTATACTTAGAGTATACTGTTTCATGGAGAAGGAAATGGCAGCCCACTCTAGTACTCTTGCCTAGAAAATTCAATGGAGGGAGGAGCCTGGTGGGCTACAGTCCATGGAGTTGCAAAAAGCCAAACATGACTGAGCAATTTTAATTTCATTTTCATACTGTTTTAAGTTTCTTATATTATGTGAAGTTGTATAATACTATTCATAAGTGAAGTGTGGCAAGTAAAAGATACATACTGTATACCCTAATATATAAGAACTGAAGTATTTTTAAAGAGAGCTACAACAAATTATGCAGGTAAAATGAAATACTAAAAATAAATCTAAAACAAATCAAGGAAAGGGAAAAAAGTAAAATGAAGAACAGGTAAGACAAATGGAAAACAACCTGCAAGATTATAAACTTAAACACAACCATATCAATAATCATATTAAATTTAAGTGATCTACAGTCCAATTACATTACAAAAGTAGAAATTTTCAGATAGAAAGGCAGTACCCACTCTATCTTATCTGTAAGAAGTCCACTTTAAAAATAGAGACACAGGTTAAAAATGAAAGAATAGCAAGAGACATACCATGCAGACCCAAACATAAGTTGGAGTGACTGTTTTAACATCAGAAAAGGTACACTTCAAAACAAAAATATCACCAGTGATAAAAAGAGGTATTCTATAATAATAGAGTATCAATTCACCAAGAAGATACACCAATTACAAATTTATATGCCACTAACGAGGGCATCCAAATATATGAAGCAATAACTGAAAAAAGTAAAAGAGAAGTAGACAAATCTAAAATTTTAAGGTGGAGATGTCAATGTTCCATTCTCAATAATTGATAATACAAGTAGACATAATGTCAGTAGTAATACATAAGACCTGGACAAAACTGTCCATCAACTTTACCTAATTGACAGTGATAAAACTCCACTAAACCACAGAATTAAATGGAATAGGAATGGAGACAGACCATTTGTTTGGCCTTCAAATGTCATAATAAATTTTAAATTAATTAAAAATCCTAACAACTCAATTAAAGTAGAAATTACTAACAAATATAGAAAAGTCCTCAAATATTTAGAAATTGAGCCTCCCATCATTAAACAATGTCACTAAGTCTAAGAAATCACAGAATAAAATAAGATGTATTGAAATGAGTAGTTATAAAAACATATCAACAACATGCCAACATTTGCAGGCTACAATTAATAACAGTATCCACAGGCTTCCATGGTGAATCCCATCAAATGTTTGAGGGGGAAATAATACAGGTCTCAGAAAATATTAAGAGTATTAAAAGAAAGCAAACTACAGACAAATGTTTTTCTAGGAATAGATACTAGAATAGATGCAAACAACTCAATCAAAAACTGAGCAGAAGACCTAAATAGACATTTCTCCAAAGAACACATACAGATGGCTAATAAACACATGAAAAGATGCTCAACATCGCTGTTATTAGAGAAATGCAAATCAAAACTACCATGAAATATCACCTCACACTTGTCAGACTGGCCATCAACAAAAATCTACAAACAATAAATGCTAGAGAGAATGTGGAGAAAAGGGAATTCTCTTGAACTGTTGGTGGAAATGTAAATTTATACAACCACTATCAAGAACACTATGGAGGTTGCTAAAAGCACTAGGAATAAAACTACCATATGGCCAAACAATCCCACTACTGGGCATATACCCTGAGGAAACCATAATTGAAAGGACACGTGTATCCCAGTGTTCACTGCAGCACTATTTACAATAGCTAAGACATGGAAGCAACCCAGATGTCCACTGACAGATGAACGGATAAAGGAGTTGTGGTCCATATATATAAAGGAATATTAATATTACTCAGCCATAAAAAGGAACACATTGGAGTCAGTTCTAACGAGGCAGATGAACCTAGAGCCTACTATATAGAGTGAAGTAAATCAGAAAAAGAAAAATAGATATCATATATTAATACAAATAAATGGATCTAGAAAGATGAACCTATTTGCAGGGATGCAATGGAGACTCAGACAGAGAACAGGCTTGTGGACAGTGAGGGTGGGGGAGGGTGGGAAGAACTGAGAAAGTAGCATGGAAACACATACAGTGTCATATGTAAGATAGATAGCCAATGGGAATTTGTTGTTATGATGCAGGAAGCTCAAATCTGATGCTCTGGGACAACCTAGAGAGGTGGGATTGGGTGGGAGATAGGAGGGACGAATATATGTATACCTATGGCTGATTCATGTTGGCATATGGCAGAAACCAACACAATATTACAAAGCAATTATTCTCCAATTAAAAATAAATAATTTTTTTAAAAAGAAAAATAAAGCAAACCATAGACAAATGTTCAGGAATTGGAAAAGAAAGACAACTTTGTATTCTCCAGAAAATAATAAAAAACAGATACTAGAAATATAAAGAACTTTAACCTGATACAGGATATCTGTGAAAAAAAGATCAGGAAAAATAAAGAATATTGATTTTTAGCACTTAGCATTACACATGGCAGTGGAAGTCTAGGTAGTATGTATGGCAATAAAAAGGAAAAGACAGGAAGACTTAAAGAATGATATAAAATCCCTTTACTAACAGTTCATACCATCATACATTAGAAAGTCCTAAGGAATTTTCTTTTTTTTCTAAGGAATTTTCTATACATTCCTTTTGTAAAGTATTTTTTAAAAGCTACTACAATCAGTAAGTGATTTTTACTAGATTACAGGCTAGAAGAACAGCGCCCAAAGATTAAATATATTTCAATATACTAACAGTGAAAAGTTGGAAAATAAAAGTATAAGAAAGTACTATAAAAGTATCTAAAAACATAATGTATTAGAAAATTTGATAATATTAAGATATCAGTTCTCCCTTAAATGATACATGGATTCAATGCAATTTTAATCAAACTAGTTGTTAAGGATTTTGGAAGAATATTTTAATATTTATGGAAATGTAGTATAAGATACCTATGAATGAAGTAAAATGGAATATAAAGTAAAACTGATAAACATTTCCATGATAAATTACCATTGAAATTAACCCAGGTATAATAATCAAGAGAGTATATTATTGGTACAATGATAGTTAGGCAGGTAGAAAGTCCAAACACTGAACATATGTAATAAATTGATTTTCAACAAAAGTTCCAAAGTAAATCAATTAAGAATGGATACTCACAATGAACAATACTATAAAAATTAAATATCCACATGTGGAAAGGGGAAACATTAAACCTACTGCACACTACATGCAAAAATTATTATGAAATGAATCACAGCCCCTGCCCCCAAAAAAAGAAAATACAGAAAAAAGATTTGGGTTAGTCAATAACTTCTTAGAAAAGAAAAAACACAACCATTAAAATACTGAAAAATCATACTTCATCAAAATTTACAACTTTGAAGGCCACCATTAAATTTACAATCTTTGAAGGCCACCATTAAAATGAAAAACAAACATAAAACAATCAGTATCTGAAGAATAATTCTTAGTATTCTCAGTTCATATATTCAACTTAGAACTTGTACCCAGAATATATTTAAAAATCTCCTACAATTCATTAAATAAAATAGCACAAGGTAACCTAGCAAAATGTGAATTAATATTTCACAAGAATAGATATATAAGTGACCAGTTAAGTACATGAAAAGATGCTCAAAAATATTTTATCAGGGAAATGAGTATTGAGTATAAATTTAATGAGATCCATTTGAATGATCAGAAGTGAAACGACTTCCCAAGTTTTGGTGAGGATGTAGAGCACCTACCTGTAGCTTTCAGGCCTTGCTGCTGGAAATGTGAAATAGTACAACTACTTTCAAACACCATTTGGCGATTCTCCCAGAGTTAAGCATATACTATTCCTACCACACAGCTATTCCACTCCTAGGTATTCAATCAATAGAAATTCAAAACATATGTTCAAACAAATATTTGTGCATAAATGTTCAGAGCAGCTTTATTCATTGTAGCCAAAACTGGGAAAGAACCTAATGGCCATTGACTGCAGAATGGAGAAAGAAATTTCAGTATATATTCATTTAATGGAATATTATTCAGCAGTAAAAATGAACTAATAGCACACACAAAAGAATCCAAACATTATGCTGATAGATAAGCCAGATATAAAAGAATGGATACTGTACAACTTTAATATTATATTTAAGTCACGAAAAGGCAAAACAGAGAATAAATTTTCTATGGCTTAGGTCTTCCAGAAAGTTCAAAAAGCAATCAATGGTAGCCTGGGTTTGGAGGGATGTTTTCTATGTATGGACATGAAAAAAACTTTGAAGGGCTAATAAAAACCTTCAATATCTTGAGGAATTTACACTTAAAACAGGTACTATAAAAATAATAAAAATCAATACCTAATAATCTGATCAAATTAACTTTTGTTCTATAAATTAATCATTTTAGCCCACTCTGATTTATTATGGTTAACAAAATAATATAGTTGCTGACACAGAGTGAATATTCAAATGATACCAGTTGCATTTTATTCAGTAATAGTAAAGTACACAGATTTATTTTATGCTTGGAATATACTCCTCTATTTTCAATCCATGTTTAGGAATTGTCTACCAGGCATCATGCAAAAGGAAGTTATAGTACCTTTAAATTCTCTTTGAGCATACTGGACTTTCCTTAACTCTCAAAGTAAAGTAATTTCACTAAAGGTTTAATTTTTCAAGTTTAATTTAAAAATTCAATGATGTGTATCATTGTATTATATCTTTCCATTGCCACTACAGAAGGGAAAGCCAGTGATCCATTAAAGAAGGTTAGCAAAACTAGAAGACCACAATTTTTCATTTAAGATACAGATTTTATACATTCTAAGAAATAGAAAAGAAAGCAGAGCTAAAAATATACATTTAAAGGTATTCTCAAGTTGACAAAAATAAATAACAAATAACTGAATCTATAATAGAAAAAAAAAATGGTCCCTCATTTCAGCTGTGGTGCTATTCTACTAGTACACTCAAGGCTGGCTTTAGCAAATGCATGCACCTTTGAGTTGCAAAATTCATTCACATCATTAAGACCACCTTATGTTACAGTGAGTTTTCAATGCATTACTTTCTAAAACATCTTCATATAAGATATACCTATACAATGTCAAAGTATCTAAATGAGAAGTAAAACAATTTAAACTTCCCTATTAGAATGAAGAATTTAATCTTCAGTTTATTCTACATAGCCCAAAGTAAATGGCCTCATGAAATACTATTTAAAAAGAAATTTAAAACAAGGAATAAAATGTGTAGACCAAAAACAACTTAACTAATTATTCACTATCTTTTTTCTCTATTTTTAACAGCTTTATTGAGATGTAATTTATACACGTGCACCCCAATGTTCATCGCAGCACTGTTTATAATAGCCAGGACATGGAAGCAACCTAGATGCCCATCAGCAGATGAATGGATAAGGAAGCTGTGGTACATATACACCATGGAATATTACTCAGCCATTAAAAAGAATTCATTTGAACCAGTCCTAATGAGATGGATGAAGCTGGAGCCCATTATACAGAGTGAAGTAAGCCAGAAAGATAAAGAACATTACAGCATACTAACACATATATATGGAATTTAGAAAGGTGATAACGATAACCCTATATGCAAAACAGAAAAAGAGACACAGAAATACAGAACAGGCTTTTGAACTTTGTGGGAGAATGTGAGGGTGGGATATTTCAAAAGAACAGCATGTATACTATCTATGGTGAAACAGATCACCAGCCCAGGTGGGATGCATGAGACAAGTGCTCCGGCCTGGTGCACTGGGAAGACCCAGAGGAATCGGGTGGAGAGGGAGGTGGGAGGGGGGATCGGGATTGGGAATACATGTAAATCCATGGCTGATTCATATCAATGTATGACAAAACCCACTGGAAAAAAAAAATAATAATAATAAAAAAAAAAAACATGCACATGTTTAACGTATACAATTTGTTGAGTTTGGACATATGCATACATCTGTAATACCATCACCATAACCAAGGAATTCAGCAGATCCATCACCTCCAAAAGTGTCTTGTCTTCCTTTACTAGAGTTTTTGGTTTTCCTTTCTTGTTTGTTTTTTGTATTAATGTTTTGTTTTTGTCATAAGAGCACTTAACATGAGATCTACCCTCTTAACAAATGTTTAAGTGTATAGCCCTGTAATGTTAACGAGAGGCACTGTGTGATACAGCAGATCTCTAGGTTTATTCACCTTGCATAATTGAAACTTTATATCCATTGCATCAGTTCAGTTCAGTTGCTCAGTCATGTCTGACTCTGCGACCCCATGAATCGCAGCACGCCAGGCCTCCCTGTCCATCACCAACTCCCAGAGTTTACTCAAACTCATGTCCATGGAGTCGGTGATGCCATCCAGCCATCTCATCCTCTATCATCCCCTTCTCCTCCTGCCCCCAATCCCTCCCAGCATCAGGGTCTTTTCCAATGAGTCAACTCTTCGCATGAGGTGGCCAAAGTATTGGAGTTTCAGCTTCAGCATCAGTCCTTCCAATGAACTCATTGCATAGTAGCTTCCTATTTTCCCTCCCCCTTGGCTCTGGCAGCCACCATTCTATTCTGTTTCTGTGAGTTTGCCTGTTTTAAATATCTCATATAAATGGAATCATGTACTATTTGTTCATTGGTGAATGCCTTATTTTCCTCACCTTAATGTCCTCCGGGTTTGTCCATACTGTTGCAAATGTTAAGATTTTCCTCTTTTAGAATACTGAATAATATACCATTGTATGTATATACCACATTTTCTTTATGTGTTCATTTGCTGATGGACATTTATTTGCTGATGTGGAAATAAATGTAAATAATGCAGCAATGAATATGGGAGTGTATCTTTTCAACATCCTCATTTCACCTCTTTTGATATTTAGTCAGAGGTAAGATTTCTGGATCATAATTTTATTTTCAATTTTTTGAGGAACTTCCATACTGTGCTCTCCAGTGGCTATACCATTTTACCTTTCCATAAACAATGGAGAAGTGTTTGAATTTCTCCATATCCTCATCCTCACTCATCTCTTGTCTTTTTGATGATAGCCATTGCAACAGGTGTGAATTTAAAGCTCACTGCGGTTTTGATTTGCATTTCCACAGTGATTAGTGATGTTGAGCACCTTTTCGTGTACCTGGTGCCTATTTGTATATCTTCTTTAGAGAAATGCCTGTTAAGTCCTTTGCCCACTTTTAATTGGATTGTTTGGTTCTTTTCTATTGTGAAAGTCGCTCAGTCGTGTCCAACTCTTTGCAACCCAATCTCGGCATGACCCAGATTTTTATTAAATATTTTATAGATTAATCCTTTACTAGACAACTTATTGCAAATATTTTACCTATTTTATAAGTTGCTTTTTTACTGTATTAATCCTCAACCCAGGGATCTAACCCAGGTCTCCCGCATTGCAGGCAGATTCTGTACCAGCTGAGCTGCCAGGGAAGCATATAAGATCATGTCACTTGCAAAAAGAGAGATTTTATTTCTTTCTGATGTAGATGCCTTTTACTTTGTTTTCTTGCCTAATTGCTGTGACTGCAACTCCCAGTTCTCTGTTGAATAGTAGGTCTCTGTACCTTGTTCCTGATTTTAGAAGAAAACCTTTCTGTTTTCTACCATTAACTTTGATGTTAGCTGTATATCTTTTACCTTAGTTTATGGAAGTTCTTCAATTATCAAATTGTTTTTATTTGCATGGTACTGTGTGCAGAGCAATCAAAGATTACGAAAACTTCTATAACAAGGTACTCACGGTTTGGTGGAGGATCAGCTGATGGAGGAGTTAAAGAGACATTATTATATTAGAAGATTTTTTCCTCCTCTTCATTAAAAGCTATAAACTAAGGAGTAACTTAGAAGAAACTGAATATGTTCTATATCTCATACTTAATTGTTCATTTAAGGAGGTCTTCTGTCTTCCATAGCCTTCCTTTCCATTTAGTCAACACAAAATCTTCTTAAGCTTTCTTATTATGATTCCCTCTTTCTGAGATTCTTTTGATGCATATCTTCTGAACTATCAGTATAACATATTTTTTCTGTAATATTAGGAGAGATACTTTTTTTTCCATTTATTTTTATTAGTTGGAGGCTAATTACTTTACAATATTGTAGTGGTTTCTGTCATACATTGACATGAATCAGCCATGGATTTACATGTATTCCCCATCTTGATCCCCCCTCCCACCTCCCTCTCCACCCGATTCCTCTGGGTCTTCCCAGTGCACCAGACCTGAGCACTTGTCTCATGCATCCAGCCTGGGCTGGTGATCTGTTTCACCCTAGATAATATACATGTTTCGATGCTGTTCTCTCGAAACATCCCACCCTCGCCTTCTCCCACAGAGCCTAAAATTCTGTTCTATACATCTGTGTCTCTTTTTCTGTTTTACATATAGGGTTATTGTTACCATCTTTCTAAATTCCATATATATGCATTAGTACACTGTATTGGTCTTTATCTTTCTGGCTTACTTCACTCTGTATGATGGGCTCCAGTTTCATCCATCTCATTAGAACTGATTCAAATGAATTCTTTTTAATGGCTGAGTAATATTCCATGGTGTATATGTACCACAGCTTCCTTATCCATTCGTCTGCTGATGGGCATCTAGGTTGCTTCCATGTCCTGGCTATTATAAACAGTGCTGCGATGAACATTGGGGTGCATGTGTCTCTTTCAGATCTGGTTTCCTCAGTGTATATGCCCAGAAGTGGGATTGCTGGGTCATATGGCAGTTCTATTTCCAGTTTTTTAAGGAATTTCCACACTGTTCTCCATAGTGGCTGTACTAGTTTGCATTCCCACCAACAGTGTAAGAGGGTTCCGTTTTCTCCACACCCTCTACAGCATTTATTGCTTGTAGACTTTTGGATAGCAGCCATCCTGACTGGCGTGTAATGGTACTTCATTGTGGTTTTGATTTGCATTTCTCTGATAATGAGTGATGTTGAGCATCTTTTCATGTGTTTGTTAGCCATCTGTATGCCTTCTTTAGAGAAATGTCTGTTTAGTTCTTTGGCCCATTTTTTGATTGGGTCATTTATTTTCTGAAATTGAGCTTCAGGGATTGCTGTATATTTTTGAGATTAATCCTTTGTCGTTTCTTCATTTGCTATTATTTTTCTCCCAATCTGAGGGCTGTCTTTTCACCTCTAATAGTTTCCTTTGTAGTGCAAAACTTTTAAGTTTCATTAGGTCCCATTTGTTTAGTTTTGCTTTTATTTCCAATATTCTGGGAGGTGGGTCATAGAGGATCTTGCTGTGATTTATGTCGGAGAGTGTTTTGCCTATGTTCTCCTCTAGGAGTTTTATAGTTTCTGGTCTTATATTTAGATCTTTAATCCATTTTGAGTTTATTTTTGTGTATGGTGTTAGAAAGTGTTCTAGTTTCATTCTTTTACAAGTGGTTGACCAGTTTTCCCAGCACCACTTGTTAAAGAGGTTGTCTTTTTTCCATTGTATATCCTTGCCTCCTTTGTCAAAGATAAGGTGTCCATAGGTTCGTGGATTTATCTCTGGGCTTTCTATTCTGTTCCATTGATCTATATTTCTGTCTTTGTGCCAGTACCATACTGTCTTGATGACTGTGGCTTTGTAGTAGAGTCTGAAGTCAGGCAGGTGATTCCTCCAGTTCCATTCTTCTTTCTCAAGATTACTTTGGCTATTCAAGGTTTTTTGTATTTCCATACAAATTGTGAAATTATTTGTTCTAGTTCTGTGAAAAATACCATTGGTAGCTTGATAGGGATTGCATTGAATCTATAGACTGCTTTCGGTAGAATATCCATTTTGACAATATTGATTCTTCCAATCCATGAACACGGTATATTTCTCCATCTGTTTGTGTCCTGTTTGATTTCTTTCATCAGTGTTATATAGTTTTCTATGTATAGGTCTTCTGTTTCTTTAGGTAGATATACTCCTAAGTATTTTATTCTTTTTGTTGCAATGGTGAATGGTATTGTTTCCTTAATTTTTCTTTCTGTTTTCTCATTGTTAGTGTATAGGAATGCAAGGGATTTCTGTGTGTTAATTTTATATCCTGCAACTTTACTATATTCATTGATTAGCTCTAGTAATTATAAACAAAATTGACAAACCGTTAGCAAGACTCATTAAGAAACAAAGGGAGAAGAACCAAATTAACAAAATTAGAAATGAAAATGGAGAGATCATGACAGACAGCACTGAAATACAAAGGATCATAAGAGACTACTACCAGCAGCTCTATGTCAATAAAATGGAAAACTTGGAAGAAATGGAAAAATTCTTAGAAAGGTATAACTTTCCAAAACTGAACCAGAAAGAAATAGAAGATCATAACAGACCCATCAGAAGCAAGGAAATTGAGACTGTAATCAGAAATCTTCCAGGAAACAAAAGCCCAGGACCAGATGGCTTCACAGCTGAATTCTACCAAAAATTTAGAGAAGAGCTAACACCTATCTTACTCAAACTCTTCCAGAAAATTGCAGAAGAAGGTAAGCTTCCAAACTCATTCTATGAGGCCACCATCACCCTAATTCCAAAACCAGACAAAGAAGCCACAAAAAAAGAAAACTACAGGCCAATATCACTGATGAACATAGATGCAAAAATCCTTAACAAAATTCTAGCAAACAGAATCCAACAGCATATTAAAAGAATCATACATCATGACCAAGTGGGCTTTATCCCAGGAATGCAAGGATTCTTTAATATCTGCAAATCAATCAATGTAATACACCACATTAACAAATTGAAAGATAAAAACCATATAATTATCTCAATAGATGCAGAGAAAGCCTTTGACAAAATTCAACATCCATTTATGATTAAAACTCTCCAGAAAGCAGGAATAGAAGGAACATACCTCAACATAATAAAAGCTATATGTGACAAACCCACAGCAAGCATCACCCTCAATGGTGAAAAATTGAAAGCATTTCCCCTGAAATCAGGAACAAGACAAGGGTGCCCGCTCTCACCACTACTATTCAACATAGTGTTGGAAGTTTTGGCCACAGCAATCAGAGCAGAAAAAGAAGTAAAAGGAATCCAGATAGGAAAAGAAGAAGTGAAACTCTCGCTGTTTGCAGATGACATGATCCTCTACATAGAAAACTCTGGAGAGATACTTTTAAGAGAGAAAGTATCTCCTCTCATACTATTATGGGGCAAGAACACATTTCTTGCATTAGCTTCAACAAACAATTATGTCCTATATCATTATACATGATCATTTTAAAGCAAGTGCTGTCTAGGCTCACCAATAAGTTGCAATCTTATACAAGAAACTACCTTCTCTTTATTTGCATCATGACACCTAGTGAATGTTAAGTACCTTGCAGATGCACAATAAATACATCTTGGCTTAACTGTGGGTTTATACATGTTATAGACTGAATGTTTGTGTTGCCACAAAATTCATTATATTAAATCCAATCTCCCATGTGATGGTATTCAAAGGCGGGGACTTTGGGAGGTAACCAGGTCTTGAGGATGGAGCCCTCATGAATGAAATTAGGAAGCTTGTAAGAAGAGGCCACGGGGCTAGTTTGGTTTTTCTACTATGTGAGGATCCAATGAAGAGTCATCAGTCGGCAACCCAGAAACAGTCCTCACTAGAACCTGACCTGAGATTGGCTGGATGGCATCACCGACTTGATGGGCATGAGTTTGAGTAAACTCCGGGAGTTTGTGATGGACAGAAAGGCCTGGAGTGCTGCGATTCATGGGGTTGCAAAGAGTTGGACACGACTGAGCGACTGAACTGAACTGAGAACCTGACCATGCTCACATTCTGAGCACAGACTTCTAGCTGCTATAACTGCGAGAAATAAATTCCTGTTATTAGATGCCACCCAATCTATGGTACTTTGTTACAACAGCCCCAAATATGACAACATACTTGGAATTATCCTCAGGAATATCAATCTTTCTCCCTTAGCTCATATTTTAAGCGTTACCTTCTCAGAGACCTGACTTTAATCTCCAGCTCTTTCATAGGAAATATTATGCCTTTGGGGTAAATAGATTGATTTCAAAGCAAAATTTTCAACTTGCCAGTTTTTATTCTAAAAACAGGATTTCTGACATCCAGCTTCCATCATGTGATCATCCAGCTTTGGCTTGGTCTATCGTATAGGTCAGGGACAACAGATACAATCTGAGCATGAAAATCAACAAATCCAGATTCTAGCTCTAGTTCCTTGCATCTCACTTTCCTTTTACTTAGGTCATTGTCCTGAGCAATCAACAGGACAAAGCAGAAATTCACAATAACATTTTCTTGTGGCTTAGGGGTACCAGGATTCGTGCCATATAAACAGAACTTAGTATGCATTACTGTTATCTCTGATTTTCACACCTGATAATGAGTTATCAGTCATGTCTAATCCTAAAGTATATGACAGACAAGATAGCACAGGTGTTTTGACAGTTTAGGGAAAAAAAAAATCACTTGATTTTCAGAATGCTTCTAAAAATTCTATTAGGCATTCTAATGCCTGATTTGGACAATAGTATTCATGAGAACATTTTTAAAAACATCCTCTCACTATTTTGTTTTTGACTGTAAAGTTTTCCTACACAAAATGAACCTTAGGAAATAAAATGAATTAAATTTTGGTATCAGCCACTGGTTTCCAAGTGTCGCTGCACATATTAATGACCTGAGGATCTTTAAAATTACTAATGTTTGACTAGCACCCCATATATTCTAATTTAATTGGTATGGGTGTACATTGGACATTTCAATTTTTAAAAAGCTCCTTAGGTGATTCCAATGTTCGAATCACTATCCTAAGCAAATGCCTAGTCTCATTTCAGTTTTATTTCTCAATTGCACCATAGCTGCTGAAGTTCAATGATGAAGTTTTGCTCTTCTGAATAATTTCTTAACTATGTGGCTACCTATTTTATTTAGAAATATCAAGTCACTTTTATGCATTACTTTTCTTAATGTGATATATTAATGTCTTAACATTTTGGTTCTCAAAGTCCTCACTTTGTCCATTAATTTCGAGTGAACCTTATTATTGTCCCTGATCAAACTAAAACATTCAGGCTTTTGTAAAACTCAAAAGAAGATCTACTCCTCAGTTTGCATCTCTATCACAAACTATTCTGTTCAGTGAGTTTCCTCATGTATGTACAATGTCAGAGACGTACAATACAACACCACACTGCACCCATCACCTAGTTCTGTTTTCAACAAGCTGTGCTCTGCAAGGCATCCAAAGCAAGTTTGCGTATCCAGTTCCTTAGGGCAAAAAGGCTATTCTAATGAATTAATCTTGCTAAGGTAGTTGTTGGGAAAAAAATATCATCTCTGTGCTTTTGTTCATGCTGCACAATTTCCTTGGGATAACCTTTCTCATTCTTGTCATCTGGTTTTTGGACTAGGGAACATAGGTTCATGTTCCAGGGCTCAGCCTGGACATCACATTGACCATTCAATCTGTTCTGAGCCCCCTTTTCCCAGGGAGAATTGTTCGCTTCATCCTTTGTGTACTCAATGGGCAGATGAGGTTTCTATTATAGAACTTTAAACTTTCTTACACTATCAGTGTAACTGATGGTTCTCTGTAAATGACTATAAATCACTCAAAGTTAGGGAATATGTCTTATCTTTTTGTCCCAAGTCCCCATAACTATATTTGCCAATGTAGGTAAAAAATGGATAAACATTTACCAGTGAATTAAATTGACTGACTAGTGACAGGAGTATGGGGTTTGGAGTCAGATATGAGTGCAAATCCCAATTCTGCTTCTATCTGTATGTTTTTGAACAAATGACACAGATTTCCTAAGCTGAAATTGACCCCAAGTATAAAATGTGACTCATAACGGCTGTCCTTTTAGGATGCTATGAGATGTTATATAAGAAGATATTATGTGTTTCGAGTACCTCTTACAACACATTCTTCCCCAAGCCTCATCTCTGGGGTAAACTCTAGTATTTACCAGCACCATGTCTCCATACTTCAACCAAACTTTGTCTGTCCCAAATATTTTAAGTGATAATTTGACTATCTATCCTCTTTACTATTCCATGATGTTATTAAAGGGTGTTAAGCTCTGATTTCTAAATAGTGGGAGCTAGTGTTTAATCAAGGTGGACATAATGCAAGAAAATGCAAGCATGTTAGTAAACTATGACACTGGATCATGAAGTTGATCCAGGATCTGACAATTGTCAAGGAAATGTTGCTCAAGGGCAGAGGAGTGAAACGCAACTACATGGCACCTGGGTGTTTTCATCTTCTATTACTACTTGCTGTCACTATAAATTAGAAATTAAAAAATCTAGTACCTTGGGGTGAGAAGACAGTGAGCCCCCCCCCTCTTTTTGTCTCCATTTCTGCCTGCCACACACCCGAACAAAAACAGTCAGTACTGCTAGTTCAAAGCTCAAATGAATTTATGGCACTGTTTATATCAATCGTTGTTAAATAAAACTCATTAGGATCTGACAATTGTCAGTTTTAGATATGACAATTAGGGAGAAGAGAAGAGAATACTTTAGCTTTTTTACTGAAGAGGACTAAGCAAGCAATGTTTCATTGTCTTACATTTGTTTTAAGGAATATTTTAAAATACCACATCACATATGTAAGACATATGATCTTGATGACTTCACAGAAATTCTATGGTTGACAATAAACTATTTTAAGTCCTAATCCATTTAAAAACTAAGTACTCATTTTGGAAAGCAAATACTTGGTTTCCTTATCCATCAGTATACACTATTATTCTACTATAATATATAATACAATGGCCAAATATCTAGTCAGTCAAAAAACTTTGGTTTTCATTAAGAAATTATAACCTTGGTCCCCTGGAAAACAGCATATGCTAACTTTGTTTTTATCTTTACTAATTATATAAAACCATTAGTATCTTTCACTTTTAAGTGACTCTGTTAAGTGTACTTATGATTTAGCCTCAAAGTCTCAACTCATATGCTACTTTTAAAGGGAAAAAAAAGTTTTTCTTCCACATCCAGAATGTGTTGTGCAATTTCCTCTGTATTTGAGTAATACTAAGTATTAGCCTTATCATAGAACTTTTCACACGTGATTGCAATAGCTTCTCTGCTATTATATTATAATATTATAACATAATAATATAATATAATATATAATAATATTCTCTGCTCTCACGAATCACTAATTCTCAAGCTCTCTTTGTCTTATTTATCAGTGTGTATATTACACATACACATGATTTTTATATTTTATCTGTATATATATACATATATATAAGCATAGGGCTCAGTGTGCAGTGAATGCTCAATTATCATTTCTCAATAAGGATTACAAAAAATTAAATGGACTCACTGGTGAAAAGATTAAAAATGACAGTGAAATGCATATTTTTGATAAATAAAAGAAATAATTCACTGCCTATAAACATATACTACAGGAACTGTTTAAAACATGGAAATTTATAGCTACACAAGTAGAGCTTAGAAAGGATATAAAATAAGGATAAGTGTAAAACACATTTTTCTTATTTTAATTCCTTTAAAAGATTACTGTCTAAAGCCAAAATTTATAACAATATATTTTGAGTTATGTAAAATATGTACGAGTATAATGTGTGATAGCAATAGCACAAGTACTAAAATGGAGTAAGTGGGAATATATTGTTATGATGTTCCTATACTCCATGTGAATGTGTATTTTTGAATGTGTATTTTTGTAGATGGGATACATTAAATACATATATTGTAAATGATTCCAAAAATTTTAAAGGTATAACCAGCACATAAATTATTCTATAAATTATTCTCATAGTGAAAGTGAAGCCGCTCAGTCATGTCCAACTCTGCAATCCCATGGACTGTAGCCTATCAGGCTCCTCCATCTATGTGATTTTCCAGGCAAGAGGACCTGAGTGGATTGCCATTCCCTTCTCCAGGGGATCTTCCCAACCCAGGGATCGAACCCAGGTCTCCCGCATTGTAGGCAGATGCTTTTACCTTCTGAGCCACCAGGGAAGTCCCATAGAGAATACCTAATACAAACAAGGCTGAAGATAATTATAAAAGATACAGAAATATAGAGAAAGCAACTAGCAAATTGGCTGATTTAAATGTAAATATACAAATTATGTTAAATGCAAAGGTCTAGAAATGCCAATTAAATGATATTACTATGTAAGACTTAAAAAGTAGATCCAATTCAGAGCTGCCTACAAGAAACTTACATTAAATATCAAGAAACTGATGGATTAAAGGAAAAGATGGAAAGGTACAGCATGTTAAAAAAAAAGAAAGTTAAGGAAAGTTCTCCAGTGGTCCAGTGGTTAAGAGTACACACTCTGACTGTTGAGTCCCAAGTTCAGTCCCTGGTTGGGGAATTAAGATCCAACAAGCTATATGGCATGCCCCCCTACAAAAAAAGTTGAAATGCCTATACTGGTTCCACTCATAATCATCAAATACTGGAAATAACCAACAACCTTAATGTCCATAAAACAGTGAATAGATAAACTGGTGCATTCATATTATGAAACGATGTTAAGAAAGGAACTTCTGATTCACATAGTAACACGGGTCAATCGCAGATGTTTTACACAAAGTGAAAGGAGCTGGTTTCAAAAAGCTACAAAGCTTAACATAATTCATTTCCATGACACTATGGCAAACTATACTTGTTAGTTTCTAGTCATATCCTACTCTTGGCTACTCCATGGACTATACAGTTTGTGAGGCTCCTCTGTCCATGGAATTCCCAAGGCAAGAATACTGGAGTGGGCTGCTATCCCTTTCTCCAAGGGATCTTCCTGACTCAGGGATCAAACCAGGGCTTCCGGCATTGCAGGCAGATTCTTTATCATCTCAGCCACCATGGATGATTCATTTGCATGAAACTACGGCAAAACTATAGGCAAAATAATTCATATCAGTGGTTTCCAAGTGCTAGTTGTAGGAGGAGGGGTTAATGATGAAGGGGCATGAATATTCAGGGTAATGAAATTGTCCTATATCCTACTTGTAGTAGTGGGGACATGACTGTGCACATTTATCAAGTTCAAACTTTACACTTAAAAAGGGCAAATTTTATAATATACAAATTATACCTTAATAAATCTGATTTCAAAAAATGCATTACACATTAAAGATGTGTTAATAAGAAGGTCAAATATCTTTCTTCTCCTTGTACATGTGAAAAGGAGGTAGAAATGTCCCTTAGGAAATATGTGTCAAGCAGCTCTACACTTCAGAGCCAGCATCAAAGCTTGAGGGTTTAATGCTATTAATTTTCCCTGGTTCAGCTCTAGGCACCCTGAAGGGTACTAAATAAACAGCCACTCACTGAATGACTGTTCTTTATATCTCCTGCAGCACACAGTTTAAAAATCATTGACTGGAGGATGGAAAAGGGAAGTTGCAAACTATAATTTTTGAGAGGGCAGAAACCAGCCCCAGTACTATGTTCCATGACTTAACCTTCATGTTTAAGTATTGTCGAGAGGAAATACAGCAAAAAGATCAAGGGGCTATGGGTCCCAGACTCTTTGGTCTTACTCTTCATTGACTGCTCACCTCCTCTCTCCTCCCTTCTTCACTTCTCCCTCTCTCCATCTCCCCGCAACTCTCCCAACCACAAGTAATGCATACATTGAAACTCTGAATATTCTTTATGTTCACAAAAGTGCAAATATCTGAAAAAGATTTATTTGCATTTGAAACTGATCAATAGATTAGGCTTTAGCAAATAGATATCAGTCACATTTGAATTGGAAGGAAGTGGTTGTCTACATTCCCTAAATCATACATCTATGACTGGCCACTACCCTCAACATGAAACAGACCACACCCTCTCATATTTAAATTATTACCAAATATACACTGAATTCTGGAAAGATGGAAAAACTTCCCTGAATTTTATTGCATTCACAGAGCTCATTTATTTTGCTATAGATCTTATTCCAAAGGCCTTTACCATGGCCAATTGGCTAATCACCCTCTGCCCTAAGAAGTATATTTAGAAACTATCAAGCATTTCTGTAGGCCAAAACACATAAAGAGAAATCTGGGGACTCAAAATAATAATTCCAAAGATGACTTACTCATTTTGTGTTAATTATAAAATGAACTGTCAGATCATAACTAAAGGATTAGTTGTACAGTAAAAAACCTGCTAGAACATACGGAGGACAGAGGCACACAGTACTATCAGACCTGTGCTGCTCTAATGTATACTCCAAGGAGATACAACAATTGTAAATTTATATACACCCAACACAGGAGCACCACCATATTCATACAAAGGAAAAATGCTAATAATCACAAAAAGAGAAACCGACAGTAACACAGTAAGAATGGGGGACTGTAACACCACAATTATACCAATGAACAGATCATCCAGACAGAAAATTGATAAGGAAACACAGGCCTTAAATAAAGCATTAACCCAAATAGACTTAATTGGTATTTATAAAGCATTATATTCTCCAGAATAGATACAGGCTGGGTCACACAGCAAGCATCAGTAAATTTAAGAATATTAACATTATATCAAGCATCCTTTCCAACCACAATGCCATGAATTAGAAACTACAAGAAAAGAAGTATAAAAAACACAAATATGTAGAGGCTAAACAATATGCTACTAAACAACCAAGGAATCACTGAGGAAATGAAAAGTTACCTATAGACAAAAGAAAATGAAAACACAACCTATGGGACATAGCAGAAGCAGTTCTAAGATGGAAGTTTACAGCAATAAAACCATACCTCAGGAAGCAAAAAAAATCTCAAATAAACAACCTAACATTACAACTAAACCAATCAGAAAAAGAAGAACAAATAAAACTTGGCAGATGAACAAAACAAAAAAATTTAGCAGAAGGAAAGAAGTCATAGGTCAGATTTGAAGTAAATGAAATAGAGAGAAAGAAAGCAATAGAAAACATCAATGAAACTAAAAGCTGGTTCTTTGAAAAGGTTAACAAAATTGATAAATCTTTAGAGAGATTCATCAACAAAAAAGGGAGAGAGCTCAAAACAATAAAATTAGAAATGAGAAAGAAGTTATAACTGACACCACAGAAATACAAAGGATCATAAAGACTACTATGACCAACTATATACCAATAAAATGGACAATCTAGAAGAAATGGACAAATTCTTAGAAAGCTACAGTATCCAAAGGTCGAACCTGGAAGAAATAGAATATATGGACAGGCAAATCACAAGTACTGAAACTGTGATTAAAAACATCCAAAAAACAAAAGTCCAGAAACAGATGCCATCACAGGCTAATTCTAGTAAATATTTAGAGAAAATAAATCCTATCCTTCTGAAACTCTTCCAAAAATTTGCATCTCAATAGATGCAGAAAAAGCTTTTGACAAAATTCAACACCCATTTATGGTAAAAACTTTCCAGAAGGTGTGCAGACAGGTAACCTTCCTCAGCATAATAAAGACCATATATGACAAACCTACAGCTACACTCAACAGTGAAAAGCTGAAACAATTTCCTTTAAGGTCAGGAACAGACAAGGATATCCACTCTCACCACTTTTTTTCAACCTAGTGTTGGCAATCTTAGCCAAGGCAATCAGAGAAGAAAAAGAAATACAAGGAATCTAAATTGGAAAAGAAGAAATAATACTGTCACTATTGGGAGATGACATGGTACTATATGTAGAAAATGCTAAAGATGCTACCAGAAAACTATTGGAGCTCATCAATGAATTCAATAAGGTTGCAGGATGCAAAAATTAATATGTAGAAATTTGTTGCATTTTTATACACTAACAATGAAAGATCAGAAAGAGAAATTAAGAAAACAATTTCAATTATAATCATATCAAAAAGGATAAAATACTTAGGAATAAACCTACCTAAGGGGCAAAAGAACTCTACTCCAAAAACTAAGACACTGATGAAAGAAATATATGATGATACAAACAAATGAAAAGATGTTCCTAGATTGGAAAAATCAATCTTGCCAAAATGACTATACTACCCAAGGCAAGCTACAGATTCAATGCAATCTCTATCAAATTACCAATGGCATTTTCTGTAGATCTAGAACAAAAAAAAAATCTTAAAATTTATATGAAGACACACAAAACCCCGAAAAGCCAAAGCAATTTTGAGAAAGAAAAACAGAGCTGGAAGGATCAGGCTCTCTGGCTTCAGACTATACTACAAAGCTATAGTCATCAAAACAGTATGGCACTGACACAAAATTAGAAATATAGATTGGCACAGGATAGAAAGTTCAGAAGTAAAACCACACACCTATGTTCAATTAATTTTTAAAAAGGAGGCAAGGTTATACAATGGAGAAAAGACAATAAGTGGTGCTGGGAAAACTGGATAGTTACATATTAAGAAATGAAATTAGAACACTTGCTAACACTGTACACAAAAATAAAAGGGATTAAAGACCTAAATCTAATAACAGATACTATAAAACTCATTTGAAAAGAGCCTGATGCTGGGAAAGATTGAGGGCAGGAGGAGGAGGGGACGACAGAGGATGAGATGGCTGAATGGCATCTCCGACTCAAAGGAAGTTAGTTTGAGTAAGCTCTGGGAGTTGGTGATGGACAGAGTGTCTTGGCATGCGGCAGTGCATGGGGTCACAAAGAGTTGGACATGACTGAGTGACTGAACTGAACTAAACTGAAATAATCAACATAAGCATGATTCAATATGCTTCTCAAAAAACACACTTAACAGTTTGCATCTTCACTTCTGGTCTTCTTTTACTAGTAAACCCTCCTGTCTGTGATAATCTCCAAATTTTTTCAAGATCTACTCTGAATTGAGTTATAGGTTTGCTAGATATACATTTGCTTATGAGAGACTTTAGAGTTGGTTCTATTTTTAAGCAACTGTTTGTGTCCTGACTCCTTGTGGTCTGCTGATCTGTTTTCCTGTGCTCTATTCTCTTGGAATAGTCACCTCCTTACATTTGGAATTTTAACACAAATTATAGATTACTTTTTGTCTCTTTGACTGTAATTGGTCAAAATTCCTATTTAACCACAATCTCATTACAGAATACTTCCAAAGAAGTTTTATTTCCCTAGGTGCATTTTTGTCCTATAAAATCACATCTTGTTCTCTTCTGCGCCTTGAGCTGTTGTCATCTGAGCAGTGCTATAAGCTAGGCTGGATGTCTGTCCCACATTCCAGTGAAAGAATTATTTCAAGATGCAGAATAGGATAGAGATAAAGGGCTTGGGCCTTAAAGTAAAACTACACACTAATTTTAAATACTCACTCTTCTGGCTGTGTGATTAGGTCAAATCACATAAAATATCTAAATAAGGCCCTCCATGATTCATTCTTCCTGCAACAGGTATTTACAAAACACCATGTATTATCCGACCCTTGTCAACCTTTCCAGCCCCATCAGCTGAACAACCTCACCCTACTGCTTCACCAATTAAGTTTCAATAAGTAATGTGTGTACATTCACGAACTCTCTCAGCTCCTGCTTTTTGCACATGCTTTGTTTCATTTACTGAGAGTAGGTTCACCACTACTACCTTACCTAATTCTTACCATATTTACTAATTCTTATCATATTTACTTTTTTTTATATAATTACTTTAATTCTTACTACTGTAGCTAATTCTTACCACAAAATAATCCTCAGAAGTGATTCTGAAATATAATGAATAAATGAAACATTATATCTGATTGCTGAATCAAAAAAAGTTTTCCCAGAGTAGATAAATCTCAAAAGATGGGAATGTCATTGGGCAAACTGAAAAGTGAGTTCACACAGAAAACCAGCCAAGCAAAGAATGGAGGAAAAAGGGGAAGGCAAGTAGAAAAGTTTAAAATTGAGGAGAAACTCACTGGTACAATGTGACTTAAGGGAGGAATATTCTCTGAGCAGGATAAGTAACAGGCAACAGAGCAGTTCCCTCAGCCAAAGAGAAGGCATAGTCCAACTAAAAAATATCTCTTTCAGCCAGAATTCAAGACTCAGAAGATTTCTTCAGTAAAGAACCCTTTTCCTGCCTTTCTGCTGCTATGCTTCATGCTTTGCTTTTCTCATCCTGCCTAACTCTTTGGATTGATGACTCTAATAGAGGGTAGGCCAGGTTTTGGATTGCAGGTTTTAGACTGCAGGTTTTTCACAGAAAGATGATGCACACCTTGGCCTCAAAACCATGCAGTGCTGTGTTTGGTAAAATTCATTCATGTCTCACTTTGCATAACCTGAAACTGGACACACCAGATTACAGCCAGAGGCACAGGTTCCTTCTTATCAGAGACGAGATGATAACAGTGATCCATGTATTAACTCAACACTCAAATTTAAATTAGAAAACAATTCTAGCTAACAAATTTTTTTTTAATTTACTAAAATTATTGGCTACCAATAATTAATTGCTAAGAAATAATTACTAGCAAACTTAATCCAACAACACATAAAAAAGAACACACATTCTGACCAAGTTGGATTCATCAGGATCACAAGGATGGTTCAACATATGCCAATCAATGTGATACACCTCATCAACAAAAGAAAAGGCAAAAACCTCATGATCATTTCTGCTCAAGAAATTTAAGGCATCATCAAAAATGTCTGGGGGAAGATGAGGCAGAGTACTTTCTCAGGACCACTGAAATGATACTCTATGAGCAGTTAATCATATCATATCTTAATTTAAAACTGTCTTTAATATTGTAAGTATTTTTCTGAGTTTTCACACTCTCAAGAATTTTCTCAAGCTGCATCCTTTAACCACTACCCTACTGCAAGAGTAAATTTATCAGAGAACACCAAATTTATGTATCTGGCTAAAAGTCATAATAAAGAAAAAAAAAGAACATGATGTGATAGCCAACTTTCCACGTTTTAAAAATCACCCTTGTTTCAAATTTTAACTGCCCAACCATTGATCACTGACTCAGCATTTTTCAAGTCTCCTAAGAGATGTCCTTCCTTAAAATTCAACTATTTATCTGAAGCTAGTCCTACACAATTTTAGAAGAAGATTTAATTCTAAAGAAAACTGTAGAGGCCAAGGAAAAACAAACAGAATTTTCCCAAAGATTTTTGGTAAATGCTCCCTTTCAGTTCAGTTCAGTCGTTCAGTCGTGTCCGACTCTTTGCGACCCCATGAATTGCAGCACGCTAGGCCTCCCTGTCCATCACCAACTCCCGGAGATTACTCAAATTCATGTCCATCGAGTCGGTGATGCCATCCAGCCATCTCATCCTCTGTCGTCCCCTTCTCCTCCTGCCCCCAATCCCTCCCAGCATCAGGGTCTTTTCCAATGAGTCAACTCTTCACATGAGGAGGCCAAAGTATTGGAGTTTCAGCTTCAGCATCAGTCCTTCCAATGAACACCCAGGACTGATCTCATTTAGGATGGACTGGTTTGATCTCCTTGCAGTCCAAGGGACTCGCAAGAGTCTTCTCCAACACCACAGTTCAAAAGCATCAATTCTTCGGTGCTCAGCTTTCTTCAGGGTCCAACTCTCACAGCCATACATGACCACTGGAAAAACCATAGCCTTGACTAGATGGACCTTTGTTGGCAAAGTATGTCTCTGCTTTTAAATATGCTATCTAGGTTGGTCATAACTTTCCTTCCAAGGAGTAAGCATCTTTTAATTTCATGGCTGCAGTCACCATCTGCAGTGATTTTGGAGCCCAAAAAAATAAAGTCTGACACTGTTTCCCCATCTATTTCTCATGAAGTGATGGGACCAGATGCCATGATCTTAGTTTTCTGAATGTTGAGCATTAAGCCAACTTTTTCACTCTCCTCTTTCACTTTCATCAAGAGGCTTCTTAGTTCCTCTTCACTTTCTGCCATAAGGGTGGTGTCATCTGCATATCTGAGGTTATTGATATTTCTCCTGGCAATCTTGAGTCCAGCTTGTGCTTCTTCCAGCCCAGCATTTCTCATGATGTACTCTGCATATAAGTTAAATAAGCAGGGTGACAATATACAGCCTTGACGTATTCCTTTTCCTATTTGAAACCAGTCTGTTGTTCCATGTCCAGTTCTAACTGTTGCTTCCTGATCTGCATATAGGTTTCACATGGACATCACCAGATGGTCAACACTGAAATCAGATTGATTATATTCTTTGCAGCCAAAGATGCAGAAGCTCTATACAATCAACAAAAACAAGACCAGGAGCTGACTGTGGCTCAGATCATGAACTCCCATTGCCAAATTCAGACTTAAATGAAGAAAGTAGGGAAAACCACTAGACCATTCAGGTATGACCTAAATCAAATCCCTTATGATTATACAGTGGAAGTGAGAAATAGATTTAAGGGACTAGATTTGATAGACAGAGTACCTGAAGAACTATGGCCGGAGGTTCGTGACACTGTACAGGAGACAGGGATTAAGACCATCCCCATGGAAAAGAAATGCAAAAAAGCAAAATGGCTGTCTGAGGAGGACTTACAAATAGCTGTGAAAAGAAGAGTGAAAAGTAAAGGATAAAAGGAAAGATATTCCCATTTGAATACAGAGTTCCAAACAATAGCAAGGAGAGATAAGAAAGCCTTCCTCAGTGATCAATGCTGCCTTTAATATTGTGTAATTCTGTTATTCATGTAATATACAGTCATTGTTAAAAATTAGAAATAGGAAAAATCACCTGTAATTTAACACAGTACTACCCTGTGAACCATCCAGAAAAAATTCTTGTTGACACTTTGGTAGATAGCCTTTCAGGGTTTCCTACACACAATCTGTCTATATTACAAATTATATCATACTGTATATATTATTTTAAATCTGTATCATTCATTAAATGATGTATCATGCACATCTTTCTATATCAGCAAATACATATCTAAAACATACCAAGGCCCTCTTACTATTCCAAATTTTGAACACTATATGTTAGCATTCCTTTACCAATTCCTTATCGTTTGGACATTTTAGTGGTTTTCAAGGTTTTTTTTTCTATTATATATATTTGATAAACTGGTGGATATTCCTATATAGGAAACAAATCATTTATTAACTATGCTTGAGTATCAGAAAACAGTGAAGTTTTATCTATCTGAAAACCACTTAGCAAGTAATTTCAGATATTTGAAAACATTTAAAAAGAACAAAGTCAAATGTTTCCTAAATATATGTTGTTTGATTATGAAAGCAATTTTTAGTTCTTTGTTCAAAATCATGTAATTTTATTCAAAGCACAATTAGAACTGGTTTTAAAAACAGAAACAGAAAAAAAGTAAACAGAGATAATTGCACTAAAAAGAAGAGGCACTTTGTTGCCTTTTGGACATTACATAAAACATTCAATAGTCATAATGAATACTGTAATTTACTTTTTTAATTTACTTTTTATTGAAGTACAGTTGATTTACCATAATTTAAATGTAATATTCATTGGGTATTTGCTATGCATTACGTACTGTTCTACATGGTTTATAGTCACTATATCTTATAACTCTATGAGATACTTAATAATATTATTATCCCCATTTTACAGATGGGGAAATTACACTAAAAGCAGATGAGCACTAGTATTCTTGAGAAACAGTGAGTATACATAGTAAACACATCTTGTTAAAGGGATAAGAAACCACTGTACATACAATGTATATGCACAAACCATGATTTATATACAAAATTAAAAGTTTAATTTTCTATATCTCCAAAAATATTTAATAGGGCAGGTGCTATGCAATATATTTAAATGCCTTAATCTAAATTATTTTTAATTCAATATGTAAATGAATAAATCTCAATTTTTTAAATCTCTTGCCTATAGAATGTGCTTATAGCCACATGTAATTCTTTAACAGTTGAAAGGTAGGTAGTACAACTGAGAAAATGAACTTTTAATCTTATATCATCTTAATTCATAAAATTTAAATTTTAAAACTGAAAACTATCTTTGTAAGACTACATCTCACTTTAATATTTGTGAAGGATAAGATAGTATTATAGTTCACACATTGGCACTCTACATTGTTTCACTATTACACATAAACAGCACTGATCTAGCGGGTATCAGTGGATTGATCCATTTGAATAGTGTTTTTCTATGCAGCACTGTAACATGATAATGTGTTTATTTGAATATGTATGCAGTCACCATGAGTTAAAATGATATGCAAACTGTATTTGATAATTAAATTGAAGTATTCATTATAACTTTAATTCAAATATAAAAATATTATGGTTGTAGTTTTAAAATAAGTATGAACATATCTTTAAATTTAAAATATAGGTACAAATCAACTTATTTACAAAACAGAAAGAGACTCACAGACAGAAAACTTGTGGTTACCAAAGAAGAAAGTGGAAAGGGGGGGATAAATTAAGAATATAGTATTAATAAACATACACCACTCTGTATAAAATAGATTAACAAAAAGGTTTCACTATATAACACATGGAACTATAGTCAGTATCTTTTAATAATCTATAATAGAAAAGAATCTGAAGCTCTACAGCTGAAACTAACATAATACTGTAAGCCAACTATAGTTCAATGAATGAAATTTTAAATAAACAAAGTATAGGTTTATTACTGGTGCATAATTAAATAAAGATTCAGAAGATGGTATTATGATGAGAAATAGTAAGAGGGCAGTTTGCAAGTTCACAATGAATGTCAACTGGAATTTGCTCTATCATAAGAAAAGTAAATTGTTACTGTATAAAAATATAGATGATAAATCAGACATGATTAAGATACTTTTTCAGCAAAAACATAATTAATTTGATAAGATTCCTCTCAAAAGTCAAAAAAGAACCAATTACATTAGTATCTGAGATCAGAATGTCAAAAAATTCTAAATGATTTTAAACAAATCAAGCTTGTAACTTTGGCAATATATAGAATAATCTGATTTGTTGAAAAGTGAATCATTCTTAGACGGTAAAAGAAGTTACCTTATTCATAGAAATTTTATAAGGAAATTATGAGGTCTTCAATTAAATTACCAGATAATTATAACAAAAAAAAATCAATCCATTCAAAAATTTTTTTAATTGTGAGCATTTTTCTTTAGCTTTAGTTAAGTTACAAAATATAAGACATGTACATGCTGTGTGCTAAGTCGCTTCAGTCAAGTCTGGCTCTTTGCGACCCATGGACTGTAGCCCGCCAAGCTCCTCTGTCCTTGGGATTCTCCAGGCAAAAATACTGGAGTGGGTTGACATGCCCTCCTCCAGGGAATCTTCCTGACCCAGGGATGGAACTCAGCTTCTCTTAGGCTCTTCCTCATTGGCAGGTGGGCTCTTTTACCACCAGCACCACCTGGGAAGCCCAATGTTAAGACATGCTGCCTAACAAATATTTTTAGGTAGTTCTGTCTCAAAAAACTTAAAATTTGAGAGAAAAAAGTCAATTTATAGCCTAAAGGAAATCTAAGCTGGAGTAATTTTGAACCTTTTGCTTCTTTCAAAGAATTATAGGTAAATATTAAAAGGTTTGTTTCTAGCATGACTGATAGTGTTCAGCTATAGCTATATTAGGTGAAAATCTGGATTTATTAGAGTTTTAAGACAATAAAGAATGTTTCCTATATCACTTTATTCCACTTCATGATTCATCCTGAAATGTTTGTGCTCAATTTTCTAAAGTATTATAGACTCCATATATAATTTCTAAATACACAAAGAAAACATACACGTATGTATGTGTAAATGAGTACAAATGCTGTGAATCATTGCCAGTGTGCCTAACTATCAGAACATACAGAATATAATGAATTTAATTTTCTTTGCCAATGCACATTGAGTTCTGAACAAGTTTACAAAGATGTGGTATTCTGTCAACTCCACTTCAAGATTTCTTTAAACAGAAGAGAAGCTCATCATTCAGTATAGGAAGAAAAGTGGCAATGTAATTTAATTAATGCAATTTAATTTCTCATTGATATTACACTGCATATGAATGAGCTAAACTTGACATTCTAGGAAAAGAGGAAGTTGGTTCATGATCTAGCTGGAGAATTACATGAATTTATGTTGAACTGAAATTTCTCATAGTAGTTATCAATAACAATATCTTACCATATTTTTCAATAATGAGTCAATGTGCAAAAAAAATAATCTTGTTAATTTTAAGTTGCTGTTGCATTATATAAATTACCCACCAAAATAATAAAATTTGATGAATGCTTTGTTGACACTGGTAAATTTGGATTTTCTTTTAGTTTATGTAACAATCTTTTGAAGTTACTAAGTTAAAGTTAGTGAATTTTCTTAATGTGGAAAAACATGTTTTGATTGTGTTATGTTTTTCTTCAAAGTCAAATCATTTCTAAAGTAATGAATGAGTATTGTCAATGTGGATGTGAATATTAAAGAAAAATTATTTTTGGTACTTAACTCATTTATCTGAAATTTTAAAAATCTGAAACAACATGAGTATGTAAATTTGTTTTCAAATGTGAATTTTATGAAATCTAAACACAGATCACATATTTTCAATGTAAATGTATAGTTTAACTTGAGGTATGCTATAATGTAAAAACATAATCTCAAAGACTTATTACCAAAGAGATGTAAAATAATCTCATTAATAAATTTATATTGCTTACATATTATATTTGAAAATAACTTTTTGTCATATTCAGTTAAATAAGTTATATTTTTAAAAATTAAATTCCCCTGTTTCTTTTTATCTTTTTAATGTAGATGCTGAAAAGCTTAAAATTACATTTGTTTGACCACATTATAATTCGGTTGGATAGCACTGATGTATGATAACTTTTCTCCCTAATATCCAGATCAAATGATTCTTTAACTCTTCCTCTATGAAAATTCTATTTACATAGAAACTTAGAAAAATATAGAAAAAAATTTTAACTATCCATAATCTAATTTAGAATTTTTATTATTTTGATGTATTGTCTGTTCTTTTCCGTAAATCAATCTCATTTCTCTTTCTCTCTCGCAAGATCCTCTCCATACTCCCAATAAGTGAAACAGAACACTGTTATTTCTTCCAAAATTATTTGTGCCAGTAAGAAATGAAAAGTTAATTCAAGTTTAGCCACAAAAAGATTGGATAGGCTATGCCTTTTGGGGATTTAATGGTTAAAAACCAAAGTATTTCATTTCTCTGCAAAAGACATTGTTAAGAGACTGTAAAGACAAGCAACATACTGGGGAAAAGTATTTGAGAAAGACACGTCTAATAAAGGACTATTATCTAAACTGTACAAAGAACTTTTAAAACTCAACTGTAAGAAATAAAACAACCTGATTAAAAAATGGAACAAAGACCATGGCAGACATCTCACCAAAAAAGATATATTTCGGCAAATAAACATATGAAAAGATACCCCATGTGTCATCAGGGAAATACAAATTTAAATAATGATGAACTGTAATTACATACCTATTAGAATGGCCAAAATCCAGAATGCAGATGATGACAAATGCTGACGAAGATGTGGAGCAACAGGAATATACAATCACTGCTGGTGGGAAAGCAAATAGTACAGCTACTTTAGAAAGCAGTTTGGCACTTTCTTATAAAACTAAACACACTCTTACCATATAACCCAGCAGTCACACTAACTTGATATTTACTCAACAGAGTTGAAAACTTATCTCTACACAGAAAACAGCACACAGATGTTTATACCAGCTTTATTTGTTATTACCAAAACTTGGAAGCATGGGAGAGGTTCTTTAGTAGGTGACTGAACAAACAAACTGTGACACATTCAGACAATGGAATATTATTCAGTAGTAAAAAAGAATCCGCTCTCAAGCCATGAAATGACATGGTAGAAACCTATATGCCTAGTACTAACTGAAAAAGGCCAATCTTAAAAGGCTACATACTATGTGATTCCAACTGTGTTACATGCTGGAAAAGACAAAATAATGAAGGCAGCAAGATCAATGGTTGCTAGGGACTGGGAGATGAAGGGATGAATTGGGGAAGCACAGAGGATTGTTAGGGCAGTGAAAATACTCTGCATGATACTATCTATAGTAATGGACACTCGTCATTAAAATTTGTCCAAATCCATAGAATGTACACCACCAAGCTGTTGTTGTTTAGTCACTAAGTCATGTCCAACTTTTTGTGACCCCATGGACTGCAGTGCACCAGGCTTCCCTGTCCTTTACTGTCTCCCAGAGTTTGCTCAAACTCATGTTCATTGTTGCTGTTTAACCAACTCATCCTCTGTTGCCCCCTTACAATGTAAACTATGGACTTTGGGTGATTATAATGTTAGTGTAGGTTCATCAGTTGTAACAAATGTACCACTCTGATGAGGATGTTGATAATAGGGGAGGTTGTGCAGGGGCAGGGAGTATATGGGAAGCTTCCATTTCCACTCAATTGTGTTACGAACCTAAAATTGCTCAAAAAAATTAGTCAATGCTTTTTCTGGCGGTGGGGGGGTGGGGGGGACGGGCACCAGATGTCCTACTCTTCTTTCTCTGAAATTAGATGGGACCTTTCCCCACCTGGATTTTTTTCTCTAGGTTTCCCAAAATAAAAATTTTATAAGTTATTTGATGTTCCATTTATGTGTGTTGAAAGCAATTTATATTTGTGTATGGTGTTAGAAAGTGTTCTAGTTTCATTCTTTTACAAGTGGTTGACCAGTTTTCCCAGCACCACTTGTTAAAGAGGTTGTCTTTTTTCCATTGTATATCCTTGCCTCCTTTGTCAAAGATAAGGTGTCCATAGGTTCGTGGATTTATCTCTGGGCTTTCTATTCTGTTCCATTGATCTATATTTCTGTCTTTGTGCCAGTACCATACTGTCTTGATGACTGTGGCTTTGTAGTAGAGTCTGAAGTCAAGCAGGTTGATTCCTCCAGTTCCATTCTTCTTTCTCAAGATTACTTTGGCTATTCGAGGTTTTTTGTATTTCCATACAAATTGTGAAATTCTTTGGTCTAGTTCTGTGAAAAATACCGTTGGTAGCTTGATAGGGATTGCATTGAATCTATAGATTGCTTTGGGTAGAATAGCCATTTTGACAATATTGATTCTTCCAATCCATGAACACGGTATGTTTCTCCATCTGTTTGTGTCCTCTTTGATTTCTTTCATCAGTGTTTTATAGTTTTCTATGTATAGGTCTTTTGTTTCTTTAGGTAGATATACTCCTAAGTATTTTATTCTTTTTGTTGCAATGGTGAATGGTATTGTTTCCTTAATTTCTCTTTCTGTTTTTTCATTGTTAGTATATAGGAATGCAAGGGATTTCTGTGTGTTAATTTTATATCCTGCAACTTTACTATATTCATTGATTAGCTCTAGTAATTTTCTGGTAGAGTCTTTAGGGTTTTCTATGTAGAGGATCATGTCATCTGCAAACAGTGAGAGTTTCACTTCTTCTTTTCCTATCTGGATTCCTTTTACTTCTTTTTCTGCTCTGATTGCTGTGGCCAAAACTTCCAACACTATGTTGAATAGTAGTGGTGAGAGTGGGCACCCTTGTCTTGTTCCTGATTTCAGGGGGAAATGCTTTCAATTTTTCACCATTGAGGGTGATGCTTGCTGTGGGTTTGTCATATATAGCTTTTATTATGTTGAGGTATGTTCCTTCTATTCCTGCTTTCTGGAGAGTTTTAATCATAAATGAGTGTTGAATTTTGTCAAAGGCTTTCTCTGCATCTATCAAAAATAAACTCAAAATGGATTAAAGATCTAAATATAAGACCAGAAACTATAAAACTCCTAGAGGAGAACATAGGCAAAACACTCTCTGACATAAATCACAGCAAGATCCTCTATGACCCACCTCCCAGAATATTGGAAATAAAAGCAAAAATAAACAAATGGGACCTAATGAAACTTAAAAGCTTTTGCACAACAAAGGAAACTATAAGTAAGGTGAAAAGACAGCCCTCAGATTGGGAGAATATAATAGCAAATGAAGAAACAGACAAAGGATTAATCTCAAAAATATACAAGCAACTCCTGAAGCTCAATTCCAGAAAAATAAATGACCCAATCAAAAAATGGGCCAAAGAACTAAACAGACATTTCTCCAAAGAAGACATACAGATGGCTAACAAACACATGAAAAGATGCTCAACATCACTCATTATTAGAGAAATGCAAATCAAAACCACAATGAGGTACCATTACACGCCAGTCAGGATGGCTGCTATCCAAAAGTCTACAAGCAATAAATGCTGGAGAGGGTGTGGAGAAAACGGAACCCTCTTACACTGTTGGTGGGAATGCAAACTAGTACAGCCACTATGGAGAACAGTGTGGAGATTCCTTAAAAAACTGGAAATAGAACTGCCATATGACCCAGCAATCCCACTGCTGGGCATACACACTGAGGAAACCAGATCTGAAAGAGACACGTGCACCCCAATGTTCATTGCAGCACTGTTTATAATAGCCAGGACATGGAAGCAACCTAGATGCCCATCAGCAGATGAATGGATAAGGAAGCTGTGGCACATATACCCCATGGAATATTACTCAGCCATTAAAAAGAATTCATTTGAACCAGTTCTAATGAGATGGATGAAACTGGAGCCCATTATACAGAGTGAAATAAGCCAGAAAGATAAAGACCATTACAGTATACTAACACATATATATGGGATTTAGAAAGATGGTAATGATAACCCTATATGCAAAACAGAAAAAGAGACACAGATGTACAGAATAGACTTTTGAACTCTGTGGGAGAAGGCGAGGGTGGGAAGTTTCGAAAGAACAGCATGTATATTATCAAGGGTGAAACAGATTACCAGCCCAGGTGGGATGCATGAGACAAGTGCTCAGGCCTGGTGCACTGGGAAGACCCGGAGGAATCGGGTGGAGAGGGAGGTGGGAGGGGGGATCGGGATGGGGAATATGTGTAACTGTATGGCTGATTCATATCAATGTATGACAAAACCCTGAAATGTTGTGGAGTAATTAGCCTCCAACTAATAAAAAAAAAAAATAGAAAATAAAAAACTGAAAAAAAAAAAGAAAGCAATTTATAGAGAAGATACAGAAAGTTAAATTATTTAAACAAACTTGTACAATGATAACTCCTTGAAAGGATAATTAGTACCTTCAATTTAAGTAAATCATAAAAACTTGTATAAATATATCATATATACTTCAAGCAATTATTTACAAAGAGCTTTTCTTACCATTATCATATTATTAGTAATTAATGGGATATGTATCTAATATTTCTCTATAATAGAGCACAAGCCTATGTGTGACTTTGAAATCTTTCCATTTATTCAACAAACAATATATATGATTTATTGAAGTAAAGGTAATTTCAGATAACTCATTTAGTAACTTTATAATAATTTTTAAAACCTGATTATGAAGTGTGTTGTATGTATGTATGAAGGAGGAGCCTCATAACACTTTTCTGTTTATTTTAGAAAGGCTAGATAAGAGGGTGAGCTCTAGGGTGGATTTCTGAATATCACGACATATGACATATATTTCTTCTTTATACAAAAGTGTGAAGTTTGCACAAATTGACAATAACAGCAATTTAATTTCAATCCCACCATGTCAAGCTTTAACTGGAAATTCAGAACCTAAAGTAAAGGCTTATTGGGTAACAAACCACATGCACTAGTACTTGTCCCTACACTAAAGCGTATGCCACAAAGTCCATTGGAAAATGAATTTCTAGTCAACACCAATAGCGTCACTTAGAAACAGGTTATTTGTCTTACAAAACTAGCAGCCATCCAGATAATTGTCATCTTGTTCTTCCTCCACTCCATCTATAAAAGCAAAATAACCTTCAAGGAGATGGTTATCTGTGAAATACAGGAATATAGTGTGCATTTCAATACAAAATGCATCCTTTCTCTTCCTTTATGGAGTAAGTCAGAGTGATGAATTTTAAAACTATCTTAATGTCCCCAATGGATGCAACTTGCCCTGAATTGAAGCATTTAAAGAGGGCATCTTTCTCAAGTGTTGATAACCTATCAAAAGTATGAGCTAACAATAGCATAATTGTTGGTATTTTAAATAATGTTTGTGTAGCTCTGTAAACAGTAAGAAATAAAACTGTTTTCCTCTAAATGTTTAGTTTTGTTATTTAAACATGATTAATCTCATGCATTTTATCTTCATATTCCTTGGTGCAGAAAATGCTAATGCTACATTATTTTGAATTAAAAGTTTGTGTTTGTGGCCTTTTCTCTGCATTTACTGCTTGGCTTGTTGCATCAACAAGAAGTGATGAAGTTTAATTACATTTATGAAAATGAACTTAAAACTGTTAACACTTTGTACAAGTTCTAAAGGCAATACCACTTTGGAATGAACAACAAAAGCAGAACAAGTGAGTCACATTACTTACAGCATGCAAAGTAATAGAAAGGAACACTTATTTATTAGAACAACATTAGCCATTCATGGTACAGAAAAGTGATTATGCTTTCCTGATTTGTTTATTTTCTTCATGCTCTATGGGGCTCTTATATGGCTTCTGTAGAATTTTCTAACTTGTTATTCTCCATAGCAAGAGTATAGCTATTACTTTCTTAGATGACACATTAGGGTAACTCAAAATGTAATCAAATCATAGAATTTAAAGCATCTAAACTTCGAGAATACAAATATTTTATCTGAAGGAAAGTGTCATACATTAAATTTCAAACAGACAGGCTCTTCTGCTTGGTTCATGTGCATGTGATTAATTAAGGAGGCTGAAGGGAATGGGGAGATGAGGAGGCATTTGTACAATTTGTTCATGACTTGAAATCCTTTTTTTCTTTCTCAAATAATTTCAAAACTTTGTCTTATTCAATTATGAAAATCTATGACAAACCTGGGATTACCAACACCCCACAAATTTTTACAAGAGAAGGAAGACACCTTGCATTGTGTGACATAAAGTCCTCAATAACAGGTCCTAAGCAACATTGAGGAATTGAGAAATTTAGTCTCAAAACTCAAACAGGCATAGATATGAAATTTATCACTATGTGACCTTAGGCAAGTTACTGAGCTCTAGCCAATTTTTTCATAAAAACCCCACAGGACTTTTTATAAAGATTAATAAAGAAAGTTCACATGAAGAAATACTGTGCATTTAGCACAGAACCTGTTGAATAGTAGCCATTCAATACATAGTCATTTTATCATTATTATTGTTGGTATTGCTAATGAACCCTTAATAAAAATCAGAGTTAAGTAGGCACTCAATAATGTCACTTTTTATCACTGTTAATATTACTGTCATTGAGTACCATTATATTGTCTTCCTCTCAAGTACTGTCTAGCCAAAGTTTATCCTGCCCATCCATTCTTATCATCATCCCAAAGAGAATGATCTCTCCTCTTTGGGACTTACAAGGGATTTGGGATTTTAAAAAATTTATTTACCACTGAGAGCACTAAGTCTATTCCCAGCAATGAGGTACAAATATTAGTAAGATACCTGAGGTCCATGCAGCAAAGTCTTATCAATAGCAAGAACAATTTAGAAGCTGTGTTTCAATCCTTCACAACATTTAAACTAGCTTGAAAAAGCTTCAAGTTGATGAAGGAGAGCCAGTCCTCTTCCATGTACTTTCAGAAAAAAATGGCAATAATATAAATGTTTGCCAGCCTCAACTTAAAGTCAATTTATCTTTGAGTAATGCTGAAAATAACACAACCCCAGGGACTTCGTTGTAATAGAATCTGTCTGTTAGCAAACAAGACCTTCCCCATAAGCACTATAATCCTAGGAAACATCCTAGAAAATGAAACGAAGAACAAAAAATAACATTGAAAGATTAAAAAAAATAAGTTTGGCCCTGGCATTCTTATAAGTAAACAGAAAAACAGAAATACTTTCTTTAGGGAGTACATTTGTAAATCCTTTTTTCTTCCTAAGGCACACAAATGTGTGTGCCTGACTAAATGTGCTAGGTAATTTAGCATGATATGGGCATCTATTCAAGCCTATTTATTATCTGAAATAATTAGATGTGATCATTAAAAACATAGAAGGCCATAATAGGAACCAGGAAAACAGAGTCGGTGAGATGAAGCTTTCTCATCATTCTTTTCCTGCCCTTATTTTTCTCGATTCACCCAAAAGGATAGATGGTGCCGGTTAACAGGGGTAAGGAAAGAAAAATGCCGACTGAGCTGTAATACACAAACCAAAGGGAAAGCAAAGCAAACACACCTAAGCCAAAGAGAAGGAGCAAGTGTAAAGAGAGAGGAAGAAGAAAATGGGATGTTAGACAGTATAATTAGAAAAACAAAAACAAGGGGGATGGGAAGAATATTACAGAACAAGAGAAGAGCTGGGACAAGAAAGAAGCAGCATAAAAATAAAAGAGGAATGAAAGAAACAGAAAAGAATAAAGGCCGGGGCTGAAAATCAAAATTCTCCAAGCCAGGCTTCAGTAGTACATGAACTGTGAACTTCCAGATGTTCAAGTTGGTTTTAGAAAAGGCAGAGGAACCAGAGATCAAATTGCCAACATCCGCTGGATCATCGAAAAAGAGATGGGAATGCCAGACTACTTGACCTGCCTCTTGAGAAATCTGAATGCAGGTCAGGAGCAACAGTTCGAACTGGACATGGAACAACAGACTGGTTCCAAATTGGGAAAGGAGTACATCATGGCTGTATATTGTCACCCTGCTTATTTAACTTATATGCAGAGTACATCATGAGAAACACTGGGCTGGATGAAGCACAAGCTGGACTCAAGATTGCCAGGAGAAATATCAATAACCTCAGATATGCAGATGACACCACCCTTATGGCAGAAGGTGAAGAAGAACTAAAGAGCCTCTTGATGAAAGTGAAAGAGGAGAGTGAAAAAGTTGGCTTAAAGGTCAACATTCAGAAAACTAAGACCATGGCATCTGGTCCCATCACCTCATGGCAAATAGATGGGGAAACAGTGGAAACAGTGGCTGACTTTATTTTTCTGGGCTCCAAAATCACTGCAGTGGTGATTGCAGCCATGAAATTAAAAGACGCTTACTCCTTGGAAGGAAAGTTATGACCAACCTAGATAGCATATTAAAAAGCAGAGACATTACTTTGCCAACAAAGGTCTGTCTAGTCAAGGCTATGGTTTTTCCAGTGGTCATGTATGGATGTGAGGGTTGGACTATAAAGAAAGCTGAGCGGCAAAGAATTGATGCTTTTGAACTGTGGTGTTGGAGAAGACTCTTGAGAGTGCCTTGGACTGCAAGGAGATCCAACCAGTCCATCCGAAAGGAGATCAGTCCTGGGTGTTCATTGAAAGGACTGATCTTGAAGCTGAAACTCCAATACTATGGCCACCTTTGCAAAGAACTGACTCATTTGAAAAGACCCTGATGTTGGGAAAGATTGAAGGCAGGAGGAGAAGGGGATGACAGAGGATGAGATGGTTGGATGGTATCACCAACTCAATGGACATGAGTTTGCGTAAACTCTGTGAGTTGGTGATGGACAGGGAGGCTTGGCGTGCTGCAGTCCATGGGGTCACAAAGTGTTGGACAGGACTGAGCCACTGAACTGAACTGAACTGAAAATCTGTAACAATTTGCAAGAATAAAACAAAAGTGAAGGAAAGAATGAACACAACAAACTCCTGCCCCAACAAAAGAGAAAAGACTCAAAGAGACTAAATGCATTCTGACCATATTTTTCTTAAGATAGACAAATGTAAGAACACACTAAAATTACAAATAGTGAGAATTCCTTCAGATAAAAGTCAAGGTCATAAAATAGAAATACTCCAGGGAAGAAAGAGAAGTCTAATTACAGGTCTTAGGCACTTCTTAAAAAGTGCTTTTACTGTTTCCTGGATGTATGTTGCCAAACCACGAATGGATAAAGTGGGGTTCCACGGTGTTGTCAAGCGGGTTTTTTTGTAAAACAATTCATGACTCTGTGGATAGGAATTCTGTCTGGCCATAGGTCATTCCTCCCACTATAATGAAAGTTCAAAGTGTAAAACTAACGTTCCAATAAGATTTGAGTGGCTAAGGTATAAACATAATAGATACTTTAAATTTAATAAGATATTATCGGGTCTTCCCTGATAGCTCAGTTGGTAAAGAATCCGTCTGAGATGCAGGAGATGCCAGTTTGATTCCTGGATTAGGAAGATCTGCTGGAGAAGGGATAGGTTACCCTCCTGCAATGCAGGAGACCTGGGTCTGATCCTTGGGTTGGGAATATCCCCTGGAGAAGGGAAAGGCTACCCACTCCAGTATTCGGGCCTGGAGAATTCCATAGACTGTATAGTCCATGGGGTCACAAAGTCAGACACAACTAAGTGACTTTCACCTAATTCACTTGGGAGATTATCGAACAATTAACTGTCAAATATTTTGTATTTTTCTGTTTTTTAATTAATTTCTGCTCTTTTGAATTCTAATTCCCATATTTTAACTCCCATCTTTTCTTAGGCTTATATTGTTCTTTACCTAACTCATTTAATTCAATATTTAATACACTTTTATTTTTTTCCTTTTTGGTACATTTTCAAGACAAATTTTCCTCTGGGTACTATTTTAGTTGTACTTCATAGGCTCTCATTCATTCACAGTGGTTTTTAAAATTAATTTCTCTAATACTAAAAAATCTTGGTTTTGATTTCATAATGTTTTAATGATTTTCATTCACACTTGATTGTATCAATAGATAATTTTCATTACATCCAGAGACCAGGAGCTGTTTTCTGTCTTATTCAATGCATTTCAAAGTAGGACGATGTCATTCACCTAGCAGAAAAAATAATTTATTGGTTAATTATAATTGATCTTTTTTCCAAGTTATAAAAGTATGTCAAATTATAGACAAACTGAATAAAACTTTCCCAGTCATTTAGAAGCCATTAAATATGACACAGAAGAAAAAGGAGAATATGGTGGGCTAGGAGGAGCAAGAGGAGGAAAGGTGGGAGGGGGAGAAGGGAGGAATGGGAAAATAGTAAAAGCCTGGGATTTAAAAGCCTCAAGTTCTAGACATCACACCAATTCCATCTTCATATTCCTTAAATATAACACAAGGGAGTTGTCTTGCCCAGGATATCTAAGATCCTCCTCTATATATGTGTTTCAGTTCAACCTAAGATGATTGGTAGATAATACATACATCTATGAGCACACATTTACACACACGTGTGTGTACTTTCATCATCAACTAATCACGTAAGTGAAGAAGTGAATTCGTTCAGTTGTGCCTGACTCTTCCGACCTCATGGAAGAGGTAAGCCTGTAGCTTACCAAGCTCCTCCGTCCTTGGGATTTTCCAAGCAAGAGTACTAAAGTGGCTTGCCATTTCCTTTTCCAGGGGATCTTCCCAACCCAGGGATCGAACCCAGGTCTCCTGCATTGCAGGCAGACGCTTTACCGTCTGAGACACCAGGGAAGCCCAAACGTGCCTGCAAGTGCAGGAGCCTCAGAAGAGTCCGGTTTGATCCCTGAGTGGGGAAGATCCCCTGCAGCAGGACGTGGCAGCCCACTCCAGTATTCTTGCCTACAGAACCCCATGGACAGAGGAGCCTGGTGGGGTGCAGTCCATGTGGTTGCAAAGAGACAGGACTGAAGCCACAGAGCATGCAAGCATGCATAGCAGTAAGGGCTCAGTGGTAAAGAAAGAAACAAAAGAAAAATCCACCTGCTAATGCAGACCAGGGTTCTATATCTGGGTTGAGAAGATTGGCTGGAAAAGGAAACAGACACCCCTCTGCAGTATTCTTGCCTTGGAAATTCCATGGACAGGGGAGCCTGGTCAGCTACAGTCCATAGGGTCACAAGAGTGTCAGACACAACTTAGCGACTATAAAATAACAACAAATAGTAGTCATAGGGAACTCATTATAACCTGAATCAGCCAACTGGTCTTTGAAATGCAGACTCGCATAAAACATGCTTTATATTCTATGTCTAATGGAGCCAAACCGAGTAAAGCAGTTCCTTTTCATCTGAAGTCACTGACAGAACATTTTCAGTCAGGGTACGGCTGCAGAACCATGATTCAAATTCATAGAGAGATAACATAGTAACAATAACATTCACAATCATTATGATATTTCTTATTAGATAAAGCCTCTTCCTGATTCAACAATATTTCCACCAATCTGATATCTGCTGAAGCAAGTCGCTCTGAATTACAGTTCACCTCCTTTTTGACAAAACATCCACCTCTTCCCAGATGTTTCCACTAGAGAAACGCTCTCTTCAACTCTTACACAATTCTCCCTTCCCCTTTTCCTCCTGGAGCTAGTTGTTCCTAGGGAATGGGGGTGCAAGGCTTCCAAATGCTGAAGTTTCTAGACCAGGGCGATAATGGAAGCCACACAGCTGCCGACTGTGATTAATTGGGGAGGTGGTGCCTCCTATGCAAAGGTCAGCCACTACTCAGCTGTAACTCACGATCCCCTGTAGGAATGCCTGTCAGAACTTTGGAGAATTTTTAAAGCAAAGTTTTAAGTAAAATCTCCCAATTTTCATATTATATGTTTGAAACTATTTCATAATTTTCGAAGACAACGTATAGACTGGGAAAGCTAAAAAAAAAAAAAATATATATATATATATATATATATATATATCTATATATCTCCTTGGGTTAAATTTGACCCAAGGCTGCCAGTTTCAAGTTTCTGGTTTAGACTTGTGATGTAGTAGGATTTTTTTCACCATGCCTTAGCTGTTAATTCCTCACTGGGGTTGATGAGAGATCAAATTTTAGGAACAAAAGCCTCTATTTATATTCACCAGATATAACAAATTGTAAAAGAGAGATATTCAGAATAAGTATGAGGTTTTATTTGCAATCTTAGAGAATCTGCTATTTTAAAGTTAGCAATATAAAATAAAAATTAAATTACAAAATAAAGTTACAATCATTAATATTGGAATTCAAAATTTTCAGATATTGTAACTTTTGGAAGTGATGAAACAGTTTCCAAGGGTGGTATTTAATTTAAATGAATCACAATGAAACAAAAAATAATTTTATACAAAAAGCTTATTTATTCTAGGTCAATTTATAACCTCTGCCTGTTTATCCAGCAATTTTTACTTTAAAGATGTCATGTTACTTTTCAACCCCTTTTCCAAGAGATGGAAATAATCATTCCTACAGTCCAGAGCAGGGATCAGTAAACATTTCAGCAAAGGACCTCATAGCAAATGTTTTAGTAAATATTTCAGGCTTTACAGATCATATGATCTCTCCTGCAACTATTCCAATATGCACTGTAATATGAAAGCAGAAAAAACAATATGTAAATGAATGGCATGGCTGTCTTCCAATAATGTTCTCTACATTTACTAAAATTTGAATTTTACATAATTTTCATGAGTCACAAAATATTATTCTTTTCATTTTTTCAACCATTTAAAAGTATGTAACAACTATTCTTGGTTCATGGATCGTATAAAAGCAGGTGGTGGGCCAGATTTGGTCCACAGGCTGTAGCTTGCTAACCTCTGATTTCAGAACACATCACTTCCAGTGTCGAGACATGTGGAATACCAAGTTACTTATAAATACTGAAAAAATTTTAAATTATATCATCAAGTTGTTAGGGAAGTGGTTTGGCAAATAGAGAATCAGAACAAGGGGAACTGCATTATTTGAAAAAACATCTCATCTAAAAGCAGGGAACTTATCCATATCCCACAAAAAAAGTGTATCACATGGAAACTGCTAATTAAATACCTTTTTGTTGTTGTTGTTGCTGCTAATTAAATACCCTTTTGCACTCTTGTGAAATGTTCTTGTTCAAAACCACAAATCTAGAAGACAGCTTAAAATTCTAGTAGTGGCAAATCATACTCTTCATTTTTGTTTGTTTTAGTTTTGTTTTGTGTTTTAATTGGAGCACATTTGCTTTACAACGTTGTGTTAGTTGCTGCTATGCAGCAGGTGAATCAGCTATAGGGATACAAATACCCCCTCTTTTGGGGATTTCTTCCCCATTTAGGTCACCACAGAGCACTGAGTGGAGCTCCCTGTGCTACACAGTTGGTACTCATTAGTTGTCTATTTCATACATAAGAGTGTATATATGTCAATCCCAATCTCCCAATTCATCCCACCCGCTCCCTCCCCCACTTGGTATCCATACGCTTGTCCTCAATGTCTGTGTCTCTACTTCCGCTTTGCAAATAGGTTGAAGTAATTTAGAGAAAAACAAATATTGTATATTAACGCATGTATGTGAAATCTAGAACAACGGTACGGATGAACCCACTAGTCGTCATTTTACCAGCTCTGACTTTGGCCAATTGTTTTTGATGATATTTCTGACAATCTTAATTCCTGCTGACATGCTAGAGGCAAATTATACCAATATTGTAAGGCCATTCCCCATTATATGGACAACATGGGTGTATGCATTAGGAGATATTTTTTTTCTTGATCTTACCCTTTTAAAATATTTTGAGGAAAACATGAAATAATTTATTAAATATGCTTTGGGTTTCTTTTTTCAATTTCCTAAGCAAACGATTATTATCCATTACTTTCTTTCAGGTTAAAAATCACACTGCAGATTTATTTTGTACAATGGGTAGAGATTGTTTATATTACCAAGGCATTAGAAAATCATTTATCATACATTCTTTTTGTGTGTACAGTTCTATCTTATGTACTAAACAAGATGTTTCCTTTTGCAAAGGTGTTGCATCCAGAATAAATAAACCTCTGGAAGGAATGTGAGCAGGGCTGAAATTATCTATCAGGATAATGAATGGTATTTTAATTATTTTGAATATTTTTCTTTGCTTATCTCAGACACTGTATTTATCCTGAAAACATACAAAAGTAAGAATATAAGGCCAAAAGATCCTTTGCAAATGTCTCCTTCACTAATTAAGTCCAGGGCCTGAACTCAGCATTTGGTACTTAAAGTTATTTAATGTCCTCTGAAATTAGATAACTAGAAAGCTAAACTTACTTTGCACTCTGTAAATAGCAATGCTTGTATGTCTGTTTTGTTTCAGGGAAAAAAAAAATCATCCTACAAACTTTATAGCACTGCATTAATACTATGGCTTGCGTTCATGCTAAGTCAATTTAGTTGTGTCCAATTCTTTGTGACCTTATGGACCATAACCCACCAGGATCCTCTGTCCATGGGATTCTCCAGGCAAGAATACTGGAGTAGGTTGCCATGCCCTCCTCTGGGCATCCTCCCAACCCAGAGATCGAACCCATGTCTCTTATGTCTCCTGTTGGCAGGCAGGTTTTTAACCACTAGTGCCACCTGGGAAGCCCAATATTATGGCTTAGTTAACATCTACTGAGATCCTGAAATGTAGGTATGAGTAATTATTTCTAAACAATGGGAAATTTGAGAAAAATCGATTTTTGTGTTAATTTTTCTTAATGGTGTCAGCTATTTCATTAAAAAATAGAGTTCACTGCTTTTCTTCCTTGGAGAATTTATTGATTTTATAAAATACTTTTACATAGATGGGCTTCCCTTCTGACCCAGCTGGTAAAGAATCCAAGTGTAACACAGAAGACCTGGGTTCAATCCCTAGGTTGGGAAGATCACCTGGAGAAGGGAAAGGCTACCCACTCCAATATTCTGACCTGGAGAATTCCATGGACTATATAGCCCATGGGGTCATGAAGAGTCAGACACAAACTCTGCAGGCTAGAAGGGAATAGCAGGATATATTTAAAGTACTGAGAGGGAAAAATCTACAACCAAGATTACTGTACCCAGCAAGGATCTCATTCAAAATTGATGGAGAAATAAAAAACTTTTTGGACAAGCAAAAGTTAAGAGAATTCAGTACCACCAAACCAGCTTTACAACAAATGTTAAAGGGACTTAGATAGTTAAGAAATACAAGAGAAGAAAAAAAGGTCTACAAAATCAACCCCAAATAATTTAAAAAATGGCAACAGGAACTATATACCAATAATTACTTTAAATGTAAATGGATTAAATGCTCCAACCAAAAGACACAGACTGGCTGAATGGATACCAAAAAAAGACCCATATATGTGCTGTCTGCAAGAAACCCATTTCAGACCTAAGACATATGTAGACTGAAAGTGAGAGGAGGGAAAAATATATTCCAGGCAAATGGGAAGCAGAAGAAAGCTGTAGTAGCAATCCTCATATCAGACAAAATAGACATTAAAATAAAGAAGATTACGAGAGATAAGGAAGGTCACTACATAATAATCAGGGGATCAATCCAAGAGGAAGACATAACAATTGTAAATATCTATGTACCCAACATAGGAGCACTTTAATACATAAGACAAACACTAACAGACATAAAACGAGAAATTGACAGTAACACAATAATAGTAGGAGACTTAGAAACCCCACTCACACCAATGGACAGATCATCAAAACAGAAAATTAATAGGGAAACACAAGTCTTATATGATACAATAGATGAGACGGATCTCATAGATATCTTCAGGACATTCCATCCAAATGCAGAAGGATACACCTTGTTCAAGTGCACATGGAACATTCTCCAGGATAGACCACATCTTGGGTCACAAATCAAACCTCAGTAAATTTAAGAAAATTGAGGTCATAGCAAGCATCTTCTCCAACCACAATGCAGTGAGACTAGATATCAATTACAAGGGGAAAAAAATGTAAGAAACACAAACACATGAAGAGTAAACAACACACTTCTAAATAACCAACAGGTTACGGAAGAAATCAAAAGGGAAATAAAAAAATTTCTATAAACAAATGACAATGAAAACATTACAATTCAAAACCTATGGGATGCAGCAAAAGCAGTTCTAAGATGGAAGTTTATAGCAATGCAATCCTACCTCAAGAAACAAAACAAACAAAAAAAAGAAAACATCAAATAGACAACCTAACTTTACACATAAAACAACTGGAAAAAGAACAACAAAAGAACTCCAAAATTAGTAGAAGGAAAGAAATCATAAAGACTCAAGCAGAAATAAATGAAAAAGAAATGAAATAAACAATAGTAAAGATAATAAAACTAAAAGTGGGTTCTTTGAGATGATAAACAAAATTGACAAAACTTTAACCAGACTCATCAAGAAAAAAAGAGAAGAAACAAATAACAAAATTAGAAGTGAAAAAGGAGAGGTTACAAGAGACAATGCAGAAATACAAAGGATTATAGGAGACTATTATGAACAACTATATGGCAATTAAATGGATAATCTGGAAGAAATGGACAGACTCTTAGAAAAGTTCAATCTTCCAAGACTGAACCAGGAAGAAATAGAAATTATGAACAACCCAGTTACCCAATCACAAGCACTGAAATTGAAGCTGTGATCAAAAATCTCCCAAAAAACAAAAGCCCAGGACCAGATGACTTCACAGGACAATTCTATCAAACATTTAGAGAGGAGTTAATGCCTATTCTTCCAAAACTCTTTCAAAAAATTGCAGAGGAAGGAACACTTCCAAACTCATTCTAGGAGGTGATCATCACTCTGATACCAAAACCAGACAAAAACAACACACAAAAAAGAAAACTACAGGCCAATATCACTGATGAGCATAGATACAAAAATTCTCAACAACATGTTAGCAAACAGAATTCAGCAACACATCAAAAAGCTCATACACCATGATCAAGTTGGGTTTATTCCAGGAATGCAAGGATTCTTCAATATATGCAAATCAATCAATGTGATACACAATATTAACAAATGGAAAGATAAAAACCATATGATAATCTCAATAGATGCAGAAAAAAACTTTGACAAAATATAGCACCCATTTATGATTAAAACTCTTCAAAAAATGGGCACAGAAGGAACCTACCTCAACATAGTAAAGTCCATGTATGATAAGCCTACAGTGAACATTATTCTCAATGGTGAAAAACTGAAAGCATTCCCCCTAAGATCAGGAACAAGACAGGGTGTCCACTTTCACCACTATTATTCAACATAGTTCTGGAAGTCCTAGCTACAGCAATCAGAGAAGAAAAAGAAGTAAAAGGAATCCAGATCGGAAAAGAAGAAGTAAAGCTCTCCCTGTTTTTGCAGATGACATGATACTCTACACAGAAAACCCTGAAGATGCAGAAAATTACCAGAGCTGATCAGTGAATTGAGCAAAGTTGCAGGATACAAAATCAATACACAAAAATCACTTGCATTTCTATATACTAACAATGAAAAACGAGAAAGAGAAATTAAGGATTCAACCCCATTTACCATTGCAACAAAAAGAATTAAATATTTAGGAATAAACTTACCTAAGGAGACAAAAAAACTGTACACAGAAAATTATAAGACACTAATGAAAGAAATCAAAGATGACATAAACAGACAGAGAAATATTCATGATCCTGGGTAGGAAGAATCAATATTGTGAAAATGACTATACTACCAATGCAATCTACAGATTAGATGTGATCCCTATCAAATTACCACTGGCATTTTTCATGGAACTAGAACAAAAGATTTCACAATTCATATGGAAACACAAAAGACCCCGAACAGTCAAAGCAGTCCTGAGAAAGAATGGAGCTGGAGGAATCAACCTTCCTGACTTCAGATTATACTACAAAGCTACAGTCACAAGACAGTGTGGTACTGGTGCAAAAACAGAAATATAGACCAATGGACCAAGATAGAAAGCCCAGAAATAAACCCATGCACCTATTGGTACCTTATTTTAGATAAAGGAGTCAAGAATATACAATGGGGCAAAGACAGCCTCTTCAATAAATGGTGCTGGGAAAACTGGACAGCTACATGTAAAAGAATGAAATTAGAACACTTCCTAATATCATACACAAAGATAAACTCAAAATGGATTAAAGACCTAAATGTAAGACCAGAAACTATACAACTCTTAGGGGAAAACACAGGCAGAACCCTTGATGACATAAATCAAAGCAAGATCCTCTGTGACCCACCTCCTAGAATAATGGAAATAAAAACAAAAGTAAACAAGTGGGACCTGATTAAACTTAAAAGTTTTGCACAGCAAAGGAAACTATAAGCAAGGTGAAAAGACAACCCTAAGAATGGGAGAAAATAATAGCAAATGAAACAACTGACAAAGGATTAATTTCCAAAATATGCAAGCAGCTCATACAACTCAATGCCAGAAAAACAAACAACCCAATCAAAATTGGGAAAAAGACCTAAACAAACATTTCTCCAAAGACATACAGATGGCTAAAAAACACATGAAAAGATGCTCAACATCACTCAATATCAGAGAAATGAAAATCAAAACTACAATGAGATATCACCTCATACTGGTCAGAATGTCCATCATCAAAAAAATCTACAAATGATAAATGATGGAGAGAGTGTGGAGAAAAGGGAATGCTCTTGCACTGTTGGTGGGAATGTAAATTGATACAGCCACTATGGAAGATGGTATGGAGATTCCTTAAAAAAGCAGGAATAAAACCACCATATGACCCAGCAATCCCACTCCTAGGTATATACCCTGAGGAAACCAAAGCTGGAAAAGACCCATGTATCCCATCGTTCATTGCAGCACTATTTACAATAGCTAGAACATAGACGCAACCTAGATGTCCATCAACAGATGAATGGATAAAGAAGTTGTGGTACATATACACAATGGAATATACTCATCCATAAAAAGGAATGTATTTGAGTCAGTTCTGATGAGGTGGATAAACCTAGAACCTATTATACAGAGTGAAGTGAGTCAGAAAGAGAAAGATAAGTATTGTATATATCTAATGCATATAACATGGAATCTAGAAGAATGATACTAAAGAACTTATTTACAGGGCCGCAGTAGAGAAACAGACATAGAGAATAGACTTATGGACATGGGGAGAGGGAAGGAGAGGATGAGATGTATGGAAAGAGTAACATAGAAACTTACTTTACCATATGTAAAATAGGTAGCCAATGGGAATTTGCTGTATGTCTCAGGAAACTCAAACAGGGGCTCTGCATCAACCTAGAGATGTGGGATGGGGAGGGAGATGGAGGGAGGTTCAAAAGGGAGTGGATATATGTATACCTATGGCTAATTCATTTTGAGGTTTGACAGAAAACAACAAAATTCCATAAACCTATTATCTTTCAATAAAAAATAAGTTTAAAAAAAAGAGACACAACTGAGCAACTTTCACTTCAATTTATAGGTAGATATCCTTTTAGTATCTCACGTGATGATAAATCGCATAAGATTTCATGTCCAGAAACTAAAGGTCTCAGAAGAAATCATCAGTATATTTTTTGGTGATGGTTGGCTGTGTGTGTATGTGTGTTTGTGTGTCTTGCCTCCATGGCAAAGCATTTGTTTAGACATTCAAATTATATGAAAAGGATCATCTAAAATGGGGCGACTTTTATAGGGAAACAAAGGGATATTTATACACTTTCTGTATACTACTTTATACATCTCTATAATTCAAATTGTCATTTACCATCACTCCTTAGATTAAACTGCTGTAAATATGTGAAAACTGTTAATAGTATTTCTAACTCAAATTTAAACACTTTAACCTTAAGGAATTCATAGGAAAATTTTTATCAAATGTTACACCAAAAAGATAGATAATCTATGGTCATGTAACCCCATGATATAGAATTCCAACAATTATTTTTAAGAAATATGTTCTCTTTCTGTCTTCCCATTCTTTTGTGATTACTTAGATTTGTCATTTAAGTGATATTTTCTAGAATTTCATCTGAGAAAAGAGTTACAGGTTTTGTTTTATCTAGTGTTTAATGTTGGCTTCTCTGGCAGCTCAGATGGTAAAGAATCTGCTTGGAATGCAGAAGTCCTGTGTTTAATCCCTGGGTTGGGAAGATCCCCCAGAAAAGAGAATGGGTACCCACTCCAGTATTCTTGCCTGGAGAATTTCATAGACAGAGGAGCTTGCAAGCTACATGCCATGGGGTTGCAAAAATATAGAATTTACTGTATCCTCTTATACATGTGAAAAAATACTGTTGGAAACAATTTTAAAAAAACCCTGAAATTAAGTCACACTATAAAGAACTATAATGAACCTAGCTCTTATCTACTTACCATCTATCCTTAAAATAGAATTTTTAGAAATTATTAAACTGAAAAGATTCCCCTGGCAAGCATACTTCATGAATGTTAAGTCCTTGTAAGGGAGAAAGCCCTGCAGTGGAAATCAAGAGGAAGAGTTTTAGTGTTGGCTCTGATTCCAATTAGCTCTATAGTCTTCAGTAAGTCTTTTAAAAGCCTTGTTCATCTATAAAATGAATTAACAAGACTTCTACCACTGATAAACCTATTTTGTGTTAAAGAAGTTAATACATATGGAAAGCTTTTAAAATGTATAAAATATTCTAAAATTTTAATTTATTATTAAATCAATTATACTAATATTTACTTGTGTATTATTCTATTATATTCAAATTTCTATTTCACTTTAGAGCTCCAATCATTTCAAATAACGAATGTGGAATATAGGAGGAATATCACAAGGACAAATAAAATGAATCTGATATTTGGAAAAACCTAGGTCTCTTTTATGCTGCTTGGCATCTTCAGCCTATGTGTCTATGTGCATGTATATGATCTTTACATTGGGAGATGTACACTGAGAAATTCCAGCTCAAGGATTTACTTAGCATCTATTCCTGACTGTACTAGAAAATGCCTCCAGGAAAAGGTGCTAGATTGAGGTCATAAAATATTATGACTCACTTTGTTCATGACAGTATAATCAGCTTAACAGTGGCAACCGAGAGCAATTCATTACGTGCTGCATGATGTATTTGCTGGTCATGGGTCTGCCCGTTACACATTTATGTTTAAGAAATTTTTAGATTACCTGAACCAAAACAAATCATTAGTCATCTAACACATATAAGTTAGAATAAAATACACTTCATCTATGCTGCTATGAACTGAAATTCAATCAGGATGTTAATATCAAGAATATAAGTACATTAAGGATGTTGTCATTAAAAGTTATTCATACACTGCTTTGGCACTCACTATTGGTTTATAGAAGAATAATGACCTGTATACATGGAAAATACTAAATTTTAAGACAAAAAGCTTTCTGAAACAGTATCTGTAAAGGGTTCAGAATTGTAAATGCTTCAGTACATTTAACAACATTTATCAAAGTGTTATTTGTTAATATGTACATAATTCATAATTACTTTCAAGGACATTCAATACAAACAAAATTCGTCACCTCCAAGACTTCTCCCTTTAAAATATTTGTTGAAAGCATTAAAAAACACTCAATACAAATAAAGTTGGTCACCAATAAGTCTTCCACCACTAAGTTCAGTTCAGTCACTCAGTTGTGTCTGACTCCTTGCAACCCCAAAGACTGAAGCATGCCAGACCTCCTTGTCCATTGCCAACTCCCAAGTTTACTCAGACTCATGTCCATTGAGTCAGTGATGCCATTCTACTATCTCATCCTCTGTCATCCCCTTCTCCTCCTGCCTTCAATTTTTCCAAGCATCAGGGTCTTTTCAAATGACTCAGTACTTCGAATCAGGTGGCCGAAGTATTGGAGTTTCAACTTGAACATCAGTCCTTCCAATGAATATTCAGGACTGATTTCCTTTAGGATTGAGTGGTTGGATCTCCTTGCAGTCCAACAGAATCTCAAGAGCCTTCTCCAACACCACAGTTCAAAAGCATTAGCTCTTTGGTGCTCAGCTTTCTTTGAATTCCAACACTCACATCCATACATGACTAATGGAAATACCATAGCTTTGACTAGATGGACCTTTGTTGGCAAAGTAACATCTCTGCTTTTTAATATGCTGTCTAAGTTGGTCATAACTTTTCTTCCAAGGAGTAAGCATCTTTTAATTTCATGGCTGTAGTCACCATCTGCAGTGATTTTGGAGCACCAAAAAATAGTCAGTCACTGTTCCCACTGTTTCCCCATCTATTTCCCATGAAGTGACGAGACTGGATGCCATGGTCTTAGTTTTCTGAATGTTGAGCTTTAAGCCAGCTTTTTCACTCTCCTCTTTCACTTTCATCAAGAAGCTCTTTAGTTCTTTACCTTCTGCCATAAGGGTGGTGCCATCTGCATATGTGAGATTATTGATATTTCTCCCAGCAATCTTGATTCCAGCTTGTGCTTCATCCAGGCCAGCATTTCTCATGATGCACTCTGCATATAAGTTAAATAAGCAGGGTGACAATATACAGCCATGATGTACTCCTTTCCCAATTTGGAACCAGTCTGTTGTTCCACATCCCAGTTCTAACTGTTGCTTCCTGACCTGCATACAGATTTCTCAGGAGGCAGGTCAGGTGGTCTGGTATTCCCATCTCTTTCAGAATTTTCCAGCTTGTTGTGATCCACACAGTCAAAGGTTTTGGCATAGTCAATAAGGCAGAGGTAGATGTTTTTCTGAAACTCTTGCTTTTTCAATGATCCAATGGATGTTGGCAGTTTGATCTCTGGTTCCTCTGCCTTTTGTAAATCCGCTTGAATATCTGGAAGTTCATGGTTCATGTACTATTGAAGCCTGGCTTGGAGAATTTTGAGCAGTACTTTACTAGCGTGTGAGATGAGTGCAATCGTGCAGTAGTTTGAACATTCTTTGGGATTGCCTTTCTTTGGGATTGGAATGAAAACTGACCTTTTCCAGTCCTGTGGCCACTGCTGACTTTTCCAAATTTGCTAGCACATTGAGTGCAGCACTTTCACAGCATCATCTTTTAGGATTTGAAATAGCTCAACTGGAATTCCATCAACTCCACTAGCTTTGTTCATAGGGATGCTTCCTAAGGCCCACTTGACTTCGCATTCCAGGATATCTGGCTCTAGTCCAGTGATGACACCATCGTGATTATCTGGGTCATAAAGATCTTTTTTGTATAGTTCTTCTGTGCATTCTTGCCACCTCTTCTTAACATCTTTTGCTTCTGTTAGATCCATACCATTTCTGTCCTTTATTGAGCCCATCTTTGCATGAAATGTTCCCTTGCGATCTCTAATTTTCTTGAAGAGATCTCCAGTCTTTCCCATTCTATTGTTTTCCTCTATTTCTTTGCATTGATTGCTGAGGAAGGCTTTCTTATCTCTCCTTGCTATTGTTTGGAACTCTGAAATCAAGTGGGTATGTCTTTCCTTTTCTCCCTTGCTTTTCATTTCTCTTCTTTTCACAGCTATTTGTAAGGCCTCCTGAGACAACCATTTTGCCTCTTGGCATTTTTTTTCCTTAGGGATGGTCTTGATCCCTGCCTCCTGTACAATGTCATGAACCTCCGTCCATAGTTCTTCAGGCATTCTGTCTATCAGATCTAATCCCTTGAATCTATTTCTCACTTCCACTGTATAATCAGAAGGGATTTGATTTAGGTCATACCTGAATAGTCTAGTGATTTTCCCTACTTTCTTCAATTTAAGCCTGAATTTGGCAATAAGGAGATCATGATCTGAGCCACCCGGTCTTCTTTTTGCTGACTGTAAAGAGCTTCTCCATCTTTGGCTGCAAAGAATATAATCAATCTGTTTTCGGTATTAACCATCTGGTGATGTCCATGTGTAGAGTCTTCTCTTGTGTTGTTGGAATAGGGTGTTTGCTGTGACCAGTACACACTCTCAGCAAAACTCTATTAGCCTTTGCCATGCTTCATTCTGTACTCCAAGGCCAAAGTTGCCTGTTATTCCAGGTGTTCCTCGACTTCCTATTTTTGCTTTCCAGTACCCTATGATGAAAAGGACATCTCTTGGGGGTGTTAATTCTAGAAGGTCTTGTAGGTCTTCGTAGAACTGTTCTACTTCAGCTTCTTCAGCATTACTGGCCAGGGTATTGACTTGGTTTATGGTGATATTGAATGGTTTGCCTTGGAAACAAAGATCATTCTGTCATTTTTGAGATTGCATCCAAGTACTGCATTTAAGGTTCTTTTGTTGACTATGAGGGCTACTCCATTTCTTCTAAGGGATTCTTGCCCACAGTAGTAGATATAATGGTCATCTGAGTTAAATTCACCCATCCAGTCCATTTCAGTTCGCTGATTCCTAAAACGTCTACATTCACTCTTGTCATTTCCTGTCCAACCACTTCCAATTTGCCTTGATTCATGGACCTAATACTCCAGGTTCCTATGCAATATTGCTCTTCACAGCATCAGACTTTACTTCCATCACCAGTCACATCCACAATAGGTGTTGTTGTTGCTTTGGCTCCAGAGTCTCTTCATTCTTTCTAGAGTTATTTCTCCACTGATCTCCAGTAGTTTATTGGGCACCTACCAACCTGGGGAGTTCATCTTTCAGTGTCCTATCTTTTTGCCTTTTTGTACTATTCATGGGGTTCTCAAGGCAAGAATACTGAAGTTGTTTGCCATTACCTTCTCCAGTGGACCACGTTTTGTCAGAACTCTCCACCATGACCTGTCCGTCTGGCGTGGCGCTACACTGCATGGCTCATAGTTTCACTGAGTTAGACAAGGCTGCGGTCCATGTGATCACATTGGTTACTTTTCTGTGACTGGTTTTCAGTCCGTGTGCCCTCTGATGGACAAGGATAAAGAGGCTTATGGAAGCTTCCTGATGGGAGAGACTGACTGAGGGGGAAACTGGGTCTTGTTCTGATGGGCAGGGCCATGCTCAGTAAATCTTTAATCCAATTTTCTGTTGATGGGTGGGGCTGTGTTCCCTCCCTGTTACTTACCTGGGCCAAACTACGGTGGAGGTAATGAAGATAATGGCGAACTCCTTCAGAAGGTCCCGTGCATATGCACTGCTACACTCAGTGCTCCCAACCCTGTAGCAGGACACCGCCAACCCACGCCTCTGCCAGAGACTCGTGGACACTCAAGGGCAAGTCTGGGTCAGTCTCTTGTGAGGTCACTGCTCCTTTCTCCTGGGTCCTGGTGTGTACAAGGTTCTGTTTGTGCCCTCCAGGAGTGTGTTTTCCCAGTCCTGTGTAAGTTCTGGCAGCTCTATGGTGGCGTTAATGGTGACCTCCTCCAAGAGGCTTCTGCCACACCCAGGTCTGCTGCACCCACAGCCCCTGCCCCTGCATCAGGCCACTGCTGACCCGTCTCCACAGGAGACACTCAAACACAGTTCTGTATCAGTCTCTGTGGGGTCTCCGGAACCTGGTACACACAGGGTTTGTTTGAACCCTCTGAGCATCCACCATTAAAATACTGTTAAAATTTCTCTGATAGGGGTGAAAATCCATAATGATTCCAAATCTCTTTACAAGTGACCTGCTCCTATTTGTAATCAAGTCTAAGTCTTATTCAATGGAAAACAAATCTCTTAAATAATGCCCTTTGACTAATCTTTGAGTGGCCTGTGTATGTCAGCAACAGAAATTTATATTAAGTAAATTTATTTTAAAATTATTTTATTTATATTTAAATTTATTTTAAATAAAAATAATTTTATTTAAGTTAAGCATGCAAGCCTTAGAGCAATTAAGAGAACAAAATCTGGATATCATTCTCCAGTATCATCAACTCCAAGAGGAAGGTAATTCACAAGGAAATTTCCTCTGAGTCCAGACAGGGTCCATATACCACCAACAAATATTACCAGCAAACATTTTACATTTTCAAAACTGGAAAGTAAAAGAAGGAAGAAAGTTATCTACTGGAGGAATGTTACTTTGTATATTAATGCAGTTTACTTTAACCTGTCTCAGGAGGTACTCACTGGGTAGTTTGTAATGGTGGCTTTGTTAGGACCCATCTCATCCACTCAGTCTGAGTGACTGGGTGGCTGGGTTAGAAGAGATCAAGCTTCTTTGTTTGAATACCTACAACATTCAAAAGAAGGACCAAATTGTTGTATGTGTGATCAGAAACTAAAATTTACTGTTCACCACTATTTCCTAGGTGTAATTATTGTTGCTTCAAATGGATTTTGCTTAAAGTGAAATCAATGTCTTATGCATATATATTCCAAGTCTAGCAATGCCCTGAGCACATGGAAGCCATGTACTAAATATTTACTGATTGTTTGTTGACTGACAGAAGCCAGCCTAATATAATTGGCCCAATGGTATTTAAACAGTACATTAGTGGACTGAGAAAACTATGGAATCATTCCACAGGCTGTATCATATGTAATCATCTTTTATAAATATCGGTAATGGTGATAAAGATAATGATAACTTTTTTTTAACCCAATACTAATGTACTAACAATTCAGAGGCCTGAAAACGTACACCAACTATTTCGGTCTTAATATATCAACTAAGAATGTCTTGATTCAGGAAATTTAATTTTGGTCATATTTTCTTTTTAAAATTACAAATCAGTAATATTATAGGAAAACAAAAACTATCATGAGGTGTTTGTATACCACAGTTACTTAAATAATAAACACTAATAGAAAAAATGCCAGAATCAAGTATAATTGCTAGGTTATTTTCCAGAGCTCATCAAATTAAGATGATTATAGTACTGTTTTAAGGCATAAATTTAGCATTCTTAATAAAGATGCAGGAGAAGGCAATGGCACCCCACTCTAGTACTCTCGCCTGGAAAATCCCATGGACAGAGGAGCCTGGTAGGCTGCAGTCCATGGGGTCGCGAAGAGTCGGACATGACTGAGCGACTTCACTTTCACTTTTCACTTTTATGCATTGGAGAAGGAAACAGCAACCCACTCCAGTGTTCTTGCCTAGAGAATCCCAGGGATGGGGTCACACAGAGTCGGACATGACTGAAGTGACTTAGCAGTAGCAGTAGCAATAAAGATGCAAGCCTTAAATGGTAACAGATATTACTTTAGATATAAATTTTTATGGCCTCATTTGTTTTCTAAGCAATGAAAAATTTCTATCTTTTTAAAGGATCTCTTTCTGTGTGTCTCTTTTTCTCTCAATTTGAAAAATAAGAGACCTTTGCTATAGCAAAAGCAAAGACTAATAATTAAATCAGACAACATTTAGGTATTTTTATTTTTCAATTTATTCAACTGAATTTCTTTCAGTTTCTTCTCTTTATGTATTCTTGAAAAGAAAATTTGTTTGTATTAACAAAAATAAGGTAGAAATAACATAAAACTCCTCATCACCTCTTTCTGACATTATGAGTTTTGCCCTGGAATAGAAGACTATCATGCATATGGTTGTTCTTTGAGTTTGTATGACTTTTGGTATTACACCTTGGTAGTAACTTTTCTTAGGCAAAGGATCCCCTCTGACAGTTCTTGCCCAGAAAAGAACTGAAAGAACAGATGGAGGTATCCAGGTGTTATCAAAAAAGAAGGGATACAGGGCACTTATAGCGAGAAAAATTCTGTAACAGAAAACTCAGTATTTAATGCTCCACTCCTTCCCACTTACATCTTATTTCTCCATGTTCCATTTCTATCTAGGACTGGAAAGCAGAGCAGGGAAGGGTGGTTTTTCCAACTAATGATCAGCTCAAGTAGTTAATTTTCCCTTGAGAAACGTACTTTAAAGTGATAATATAGGAAGATTTTTTTAAATTTTATTGGAGTATAGTTGTTTTCCCATATTGTGTTAGATTCTACTGTCCAGCAAAATGACTCTGCTCTATCTACACATACATACATTCTATGGTGTATTTCCTTTCCGTTTAGCTTTTACCACAGAACACTGAAGCGTTTCCTGTGCTGAACAGTAGAGTCTCATTAGTAATCTAGTTTCTACATAGTATCAGTCTCCCAGTTCATCAGACTCCACAGCTTTTCCTTTGGCCTCTTTCCTGAGTGAGACATTTTGACCAACATAGTTACCTTCTATGTATAATATGTTTTCTAGTCCAAATGTGTAAGTTTCAATTCTGATTATTTATGAACATTAGGGGACTTTCAAATGGTAAGCAAGGAAAAATAAAAGCATCTTGTGAGATACCCCATAACACAGGCCACGTCCCTCATTAATCCCAACACCAAGATTAAGTAAGCACAACTGCACTATATACATGTTTATAATTTCAACAATATTTTAAAGGCAAAGTACAGTTACACCAAATCAAATATTAACAAGTGAAAAGCAAGTTAATATGAACATATTTAACAGGACAAATGTTTCTTCATAAATATAGTTATCCCTGAGTTATAAGTAATCTTATTATTGACAATAACTTTTACACTACTTAGTAGCTGGAGTGCTCTGTACTGATTTTTGCATCTTTCTTACATATTTTCTTGTACATATTTAAAAATGTAAAACATTCTAACTCTTTTGTATTCAATTATATATATAAAGCCATAATCTAGTATATTTCAAGATTATATTGCAATATATATATATCCTTTCCTATAATAAATCTACATTTATCTACGTTACAAAAATAATCATTTGAAAACTGAAAAATATTTTTTAATTGTATTAATATTTTTAAATGCCATTTATATATGAAGTTGCTCAATTTAAAACACCAAGATATTGGTATATTAGATGGGATATCATCTACTTGGTATAGTTTCAGCATGGCTCCACTTAGCATGTGTATTAGCTATTGATAAATGAAAATGGAACTTGTGTACTAGCTCTATTTCTAAAGACAGAACAGAGGACACTTTGTGAACACTTCTCTCTTCCTGGCTTCAAAATAGGCTTTCACTTAAATTATCGAATTTAAACTTCATAATGACTCTACCCTAATACACTGAAATAATTATCCACATTTTTCAGATTAGGAAACTAATAATATTTAAAGAGACCAGGTAATTTCCTTGTGGTAATATTTATTATAGCTCTTGATTTGTTATTTATATGCTAATGTTCCAACAAACTTATCTATCTCACAAAGATGCATATATAGGATAAGCTAAAATAAATTTATATTAAGTGAGGTTGAGGTAGAGTAGAACAAAATGAAGTTACACATTCGAGAGTTAGGATACAACTTTATCTAAGCCTTCTAACAGACAAGATTTAAAATATAGTCATTTATATGTCATATACTACCTACAAGCTAAAAATTAGCAGTTACTCAGAAAAAGCACATCTAATCAGAGACTTAAGAGAAATCACCTTATTTTTGTAATTTCCTGACATAACTACTGTCAACGGGGGATTTTCACAAAACCATTTCTTATAATTCATGTAGTCTAATAATATTACACTGTTCAAGAGAAAAGAATGGATATGTCAGCAGCAATCTATTAACTGATGTAGAAAGGAGAGGCTTTTCCTCTAGGAGAATCCTAGATACACACTGAAAATAATGCTTCTGAAAACTGTTTATTACCATAGGCAATGGTCACAATAAGATGTTAAAAGGAAAAAATTTATTTCAAAATAAAATGTTAAAGTGAAAGAACATAAATGTATATTCTCCTACATTCATATTTAAGGTTCCCTATAAATTATCTTCCAGATCTAACATAAATGCCTCTAAATTAGCTCCTATTAGAAACACAAATAATATCATTAAATAAATAATTAGATCACACTTGTGTCTATCTGCAGCCATCAAGGGCTAAGTAACATTTGAATAGTATAACATATTATCAAAATATATTAAGGTAACACTATCATGCTTAACAATTCTCTTTCAACTATGTCTTCTGTACTTATTTCACCAAGAGAATGAATTGGTAATTAACCTGTTGTTAGAAGAGCTGAATCCCAGTTTACCTCAGTTATCCATGACCTTAAACTGCACGAAAGCACATTCCTTCTTTAATGCATGTGTGCATATGTAAAAATAGAAATTGAAGTGTCATAGGGAACATACCCTTCTTCTATTCATTGCCACTTGCCTGAAAGGTCAAGTAGCTTCACGTCAAAATAATTCATTGCAGGTCACTAGGCTAACAATTTCCAGTTTACAGTTCTCTAGTAAAACAAATTCTAACACATATCAGAAAATAGAATACTACCTTCAAAACATTTTGGAAACCTTCAAAGAATAAACCAGGCTTTTCATTAGTGCTGTAAAATTTAATGACACTTCCACTTATAATTGGCTTTTTTTTTTAAATTCAGGATTACATTATCTTGCATCTATGTCTTTCTCAACTTTTATTCCTTTGTCACAACTCATTAGGCAGGGAAACAAGGAGATACGAAACATAAATTAAATGGTTTTATTGTTGGCCCTGTTGGCAAAAAAAAGAAAAGAAAAAAGACATCTCTACTCCCTAGAGAATTATCTAGACTCCAAAGGTCAGTAGGAATTCTTTAGTTGTTCTCTATTTTACAGTATACTTAATATTTCCTACTGTCCTTAAAAAGTATTCCTTGAATAAATACTATAGGACTTCAGCATCACTATATAGTCATGGCAGAAAAGTTGGAGAACAGGAAAAGTACAAAGGAAAACAATTACCAATGCTAAAATTTGATCTATGCCATTTTTTTTCCAGCAGGTAAAAACAGATGTATTTTTAAATTTATCTTATACTATCCATTTTTTTAGCATTTCCTCAACTCTAGTAATCTATTTTGCAATACAGATCTTAGTAGCTAGATATTTCATTATATGGATGTATTGTCATTTATTGAAGTAACTTTGAGGTTATTTCCACTTTTTGCTATTAAAAATAAAGCTACAGTGGGCACCCTTGTGAACACATCTTTATGCACAACTTAATTTTCTCATAAATTTCAATAATTTTAATATTTAAGTCAAAGTATGAGACATTTTTACAATTTGACTGCCAAAAGGCATTTATATAGTTCTATTATTTTCTACTCTGTGTAGCAGTATGACAATGCCCTTTTCCAAGAAGTCTACCAAATACTATATTTTTAATTTTTCCAATTTCACTGGTAAATATTACTTGTCATCTTCAGAAAGCGAAAATCTGAAAGAATTAATCTCCACAAGTAGCACAAAAAGAATTTCTATAGGCTAAAGGACAATGATATCAGATAGAAACTTTGTTTTACAAGAAGGAATGAAGAACACCAGAAAAAAATAACATTGCTCGGTAAATATTAGGGACCATTGAAATTATTATTCCCATACTTATGCAAATTTCTGTTGTCACCTTAAAGACATCTAGGCATTTAAAGTAACTTAAAAAATAGATTTTCAGAATATTTAGAAGTATATGACAATTGAAAATATATTGTTATAAATTTCTTAAACTGTTCTTTAACAGAATATTAGTGCTATATAAGCGATTGGTAATAGAATTCTTAATGCATGCTGTAATAAATTACATATGCATATTTTATTATCTAAAGAAACACCCCAAAGAAGTACAAAAAGGAACAACTAAAATGTAACAAGATCAGATAATGCAGAATATTAAAAATGCATTTATATACTGCCAAAAAAAGACAAAATAAAAGCACTGGAGGACAATGAATGAATAAAAAAAAAATCAAATAATGATATGAAATTCAAGCATGTCAATAATTACATTAAATTTTACAAATAAAACACTCCTTGAAACACAGACTGTAAAGCTGGATTTTAAAAATCAAGACTCAACCACAGTTATTTATGAAAAATAAATAAACTTTAAACATAAAAGAGTGATACATTTTAAAGTTATTTCTCACCATGCAAGCATTGATATTAAGAAACCTGTTATAGCTATACTAATTTCTACCAAAAAGACTTGAAGATGAATAGCATACCAGGAAATTAAAAAGTATGTCCAATGGGATGATAATAAAAGTAAACAAAATAAAATTTATGGAACTCAGCTAATTCATTTTTAAATAAAATTCACAGTTTTCTTCTCCAATTGTTAAAATTGTGGTAAAATATACATAACATAAAATACACCACCTTAATTATTTCATCTATACAGTTCAGGGTCATTAAATATATTCATGATGTGTAACCATAACCACTATCCACCTCTGTAACTCTTTTCATCTTGTAAACTGAAACACTCTACCCTTAAACAATAACTCCCCATTTTCCCATCTGCCCCACCTCTGGCAACCACGAATTTACTTTCTGTCTGTGACTCTGACTACTCACATAAGTGGAATCATACTGTATTTGTCTTTTTGTGACTAGCTTATTTTACTTAGCATAAAGTCCTTAAGAGTCATCTATTAATATATTGTAGCATATGTCAGAATTGTCTTTCTAAGACTGAATAATATTCCATTGTATACACAAACCACATTTTAGTTATCTATTCATCCAGCAATGGATATCAGGATTGCATCCATGTTTTAATTATTGTGAATAATGCTGCTATGAATATGAAAGTAAAAATATTTCTTTGAGTTCCGGTTTTTAGTTCTTTGTATTCCTTTATTGTTTATTTTACTTTTCTTGCCTAATGGCTCTAGCCAGAACTTCAAGTACTACACTGACTGGAAGTGACAAAAGCAGGCATCCTTGCTCTGTTCCCGACTTAAACAGCAAGTTTCAGAGAATGACATTCATTGTTGATTTTAATTATTGCTTTCATCATGTTGAGGTAGTCCCTGTCTATTCCTCTTTTGTTGAGTGTTTTTATCATGAAAAGGTGGGTGTTGAATTTTGTCACATTTTTTTTTTATCAATTGAAATGATCATGTAGGTTTCTTTACCTTCATTTTGTTGGCTTTATCACATTGATCAATTCTCATATATTGAATAATCCTGCATTCCAGTAATAAATTCTACTTGGTCATTTTATAAAATTCTTTAATAAACTGTTGAATTTTGTTTGATAGCATTTCATTGAAGATTTTTGCATTAATGTTTATAAAGGATGTTGGTCTCTACTTTTCTTGTAGTGCCTCTGTCCACCTTTGATACAAGTTAATGTTCTTTAGTAACTCTCTAGTTTGAAATAAGTTTTGATTTAAGTAATGCAGTAGAATATTTGTAGTCATTAGAAAAATAAGGTTGACCTTTCTTTCCAGCCAAAATGGAGTAACAGAAACCAGATCTACCCTACCTGAAACACCTTAAAAATTAGGCAAATAAATGAAACAAAGGCTTTCAAAACATCATACATTAGGCAATGAAGACAATGAAATGCGCCTTATGATTGTTCCAGCTTACTGCCAGTTGTAAATCTGCATGCAGCAACGCAAGGAGAAAAAAACCCAGGCAGTGCCTGGCAATATCCCTAATGGGAAACAGAGCTGAGTGTCAAAGGAAGCTATAGTCTCCAAACCAGAATAATAGAGAAGAGAAAAATACGCTCAGAGAGAACCCCAGAGATGTGCAGAGAATCCATCTAACATTCATTAAACCACTGTTCAGTGCATGGGTGTGAGAAAACTACCCATGTCTGTGAGGTAGAGCAGGGAATCATCCAAAAGGACTACAGGAAATAATACTTGGAGCTCCCACAAGGCTGGGAATAATTCCTGTTCCCAAGAACTAGATAGAAAACCTCACAATGCACAGAACATGTAATACTAACAAGGGTCTTGCTTCTGCAGTGTGGAAAAATTAATTCCAGACTTTTAAAGCAAGACCCTATGTTCAGGATACGTGAAGAAAGACTGGATACCTTTGCTCAAGAAAAGACAAGAGAGATAGAAGAACCAAACTGAACTTCTAAAAATGAAAACTTAAATGTCTGAGATAAAACTACACTAAAAGAGCAGATTAGAACTTGAAGAAGAAATGCAGCATGAATTTTTAAAAAAAAGTTATCCAAAATCAAACCCAGAAAGAAAAAAAACAGAGAGAGAAAAAGATAAAAATGAAGGGACTGTAAAATAACATTAAACAATTAAAATATGTATAATTAGAATCCCCAAAGTGGAGGACTGAATAGCTATTTCAAGAAATAATGGCCAAAACTTTTCCAAATATGATAAAAACTATAAACACAGAGGTGCAAGAATCACAGCAAATAAAAAGCAACACAAACATGAATATAATTACAAAAAAGAATAAATAAAGTGGAAATGTTAGTCACTCAGTCATGTCAGACTCTTTGCAACCTCATGGACTACAGCCTGCCAGGCCATCCTCTGTCCATGAAATTCTCCAGGCAAGAATACTGCAGTGGGTAGCCATTCTGTTCTTCAGGGGATCTTCCAGACCCAGGGAACAAGCCCAGGTCTCTCGTATTGCAGGCAGATTCTTTACCATCTGAGCCACTAGGGAAGCCCATGCAAAAGCATATCATTATCAAATTGTTTCAAACCAGCAATAAAGAATGATCCAATGAAATATCATCAGCCAAGCAAGAAAGAAGGAAAACACAACCAATAATAGAAAGAATAACACAAAATATTTCAAAAGGTGGTATAGTGTGAAATACATTGATAACTGTTTTAGAAAATTCTTTGGCAGTTTCTTAAAGACCACACAAAGGCTTGAATCAAATGTTCACAGCTGCTTCATCAATAATAACCCAAACTAGAAATAATCCAAATGTCTATCACCAGATGAACAGATAAACAATAAAAAGAATGCACCACTGATGCAGACATATCAACATTTCAGAATATTAAAATAAACATGAGAGAAAAGGTCAGACCAAAAAAAAAAAAGTTTATATTCTGTGATTGAATTTACTTACATGAAGTCCTAGAAAATGTACATGAATCTGAAGTGAACAAAAGCAGTTTAGTGGTTGCTGGCAGGTCTGACTGGAGAAAGGTATAGGGGGATCGCAAAGTGAAATAAGGCTATTTTTCAGTGAATGATAGGTTCAGTTTCTCAACTGTAGTAATATTTTCACAGGATGACATATATATTACATCCTACCAAATAGTATACTTTGATATGGACAATTTATTATATGATAGTTATACTTCAGTAAAGCTATTAAAAGCCAAAAGGAGGTCCATAGGTACTAACTAATATGAGAAAATGTTTATTATATATCAATTTTTTATAGTCTGGGAAACTATGTATTTTATCATCCTAACTTGGCACAAAACAATAGATATATAGACATATTTGTATAGACCTAGAAGACACCTGGAAATAAAGGTCTATGCTCACAGCAGGGCACACAGAGGAAGTAAAGGAGGTTTCAGGAATAGTTGTGGACTTTTTGCTTTATACACATCACATTTTTACAACCAGGAAGCTATTAATTTGACATTTAATTTACACAAATAAATGGCCTTAGAGAAATTAGAACTGCCTTATAAATGTTTTAACTCATTCTGAGGCAGGAAGCAGATGGGCCCATCAGGGAAAAGCAATTGGAGATTCATTCCCTATGGACTGAAACTCCAAAACGAGAAAAGCAGAGTAATTGAGGGAGGAGGCTGGGCCCTGCCCAGACCATGTATTTCTTATTCTCCAAATCAAGAGACTTCCCCAACCACACATACACGAAAAAGGCTCCTTGGAGACCAAAGGGGATTTATGTCAAGGGATACTCCCTACTCAGATGCCTTTTCACTAAAATCCATCTTGACTAAGAGATGTGTGTGCACACATTGGAGGATCCTGAGGTGTGCCAAATATGGACTGTGAACCAGGCAAATCAAAATGATTGGCCAAAGGAAACCCAGAAGAAATGCCCCATAAAAGCAATTCCAACTGTCGTGAGGATGCAAGTCAGTGCCTCTCTCTCTCCCTGAGTCTGCCCATGTATCTATTCACACCTACTATACTTTTTTTTCCTACTAGTAAATACTTCACTATTTTCCATCTTTGTGGAAATTCTTTTCTGCAGAGCTGAAGGGCCAGGGCCCTTGTCACCGACCACAGGTCTAGTGGCTAGGATCTGATGTTCTCACCGCCAAGAGCCAGTTCCAATCTCCAGCTAGGAACCCAAGCCCCGCTTCAAGTCATTGCAGACTGAGGCGACCCAAGATCAATTCCTTCTCATTTCTCATTTGAATTTCTACAAGTATAATGATTATTTTTATTCTAAAATTTGAAGTAATAAAGGATATAAATAATAAGCATTAGCTTTTGCTAAGGTTATTGCTTAATTTTTGTAATTAGTGTTGCCATCTTGGTTATACTCTGTCCCTTAGATTGAAGAAATCTTCTGAGCACGATGTAAGTAAAACCAAAAATAAAAATATCATAAACTAAGCCTGCCTAGAAATATAGCTTTTCATTTCAACTAGTAGTAAATTAAAATCCTGGTTAAATATTTAGACCCTGGTATACATACAGATGGATGTTTTGTGCGAGTGAAATCTGAAATGAACAGAACAAAATAGTTAAAATAGCTAAAACAGCTAAAGTGACAAATTTAAGACTCAGAAATCTGGCTGCCTCTAGGGTATAATTGCATTTCTTTCCAGGGAACCTCACACCTTGAATTAATGAGAACATTTGGATATTGTTTTCTTTTTTTTTACCTTTATCTCTATTTGATATGTAACAGACAAAAAAAGAAGGAACTGCAAAAAACAATTCTATAACTTTTTACCAAAAACAATCATACTAATCTTTTTATATACAGGTCAACTTAAGGACACACCAGATTCTTTATGTATCAAATTAGCCAATATTTCAAAAGGCTTAGAGCCTAACAATGTTATGTAATTCTTATAAATTAATAATTAGTTTTAAGTGCCACAACACCTATAAGTAATAAAAGAAACCTATGATTTCTGCCTAGACAGGATTGTTAAAGAAATAGTTTTTCATTTAGAATAACTTTGCAAAGTAGTCAACTGCCAACTTAACCAATGGGCTGTAACAAATAGGTTTTAAAAGTTCATTTGCAAATCCTACTGTTTGGAAATTAGAATGCATTACTTGCTTCACTTAAAAAGAATCCTAGCTTTAGCACTAGTCAGGCCACTAAAGCCTACTTGGTGTGCATGCGTGCTAAGTCACTTCAGTTCTGTCTGATTCTTTGTGACCCTATGAATTACACCCTGCCAGGCTCCTCTGGCCATGGGATTCCCAGGCAAGAATACTGGAATGGGTTGTCATTCCCTCCTCCAGGGGATCTTCGCAACCCAGGGATCAAACTGAAGTCTCTTAAGTCTCCTGCACTGACAAGCGGGTTCTTTACCACTAGCACCACCTGGGAAGCCCCAAGCCTACTTGGTACCTAATTTAATATGTGTATATCATATTCTACAAGTACTAAAGAAGAGATGCACCATTTTAAATATTGATTTTCATAAATAAATACATGACAGTTTTAACTTGGAACTTGAAAAATGTACCATACCCTGCTAAAGTTGTAGTTAGAACTTCCTACTTCCTAAGTATTCTTCTCCCTAATACTAAGTAGAATCAGTATACAAAAGCATGAAATGTTTTTATCTTGTTAACTGCCTTTATCCCCCAATAGAATATAAGCTCCAGGAGAGCAGGAAGCATACCAAAGAGAGAGTTCTCAGCAACAACAACAAAAAAGGTATAAGGACAAGGGGTAACTGGATCAATATTATGATTAAAAATTTGAGTAGGAAATGATGATACAAGATATATGTGCTGTGCTGTGCATAGTCACTCAGCTGAGTCCGACTCTTTGTGACCCCATGAACGGTAGCCCGCCAGGCTCCTCTGTCCATGGGGATTCTCCAGGGAAGAATATTGGAGTGGGTTACCTTGCTCTCCTCCAAGGGATCTTCCCAACCCAGAGATCAAACCCAGGTCTCCCTCTCCTGCATTACAGGTTGATTCTTTACCAATTGAGCCACCAGGCAAGTACAAGAATACTGGAGTAGGTACCCTATCCCTTCTCCAGAGAATCTTCCCAACTCAGGAATCAAACCAGGGTTTCCTGCATTGCAGGCAGATTCTTTACCAGCTGAGCTACCATGGAAGCCCACAAAAGATACATAGTAAATGACAATTAAAAACTCCAAGAACAAGAAGCTATACAAGACCCATAGTTCAGTTATAAGATAATGGCTTCAAATAAGATTCAGTGAGCTTTAGGACAAAAGAGAATGTATCTAATACAGAAACAAAAATCACCAAGAAGCTGAAATATAACAAGGAAACAGTAATGAAGACATATATGTGTTTTCTCCACAAGAAAATAAAAGGGGCTATCAGAAATTCCAGGAGATAAAAACAGTCTAAGATGACTGCTTTCAGTGTATCATGCAGACTAAAATGTAGCAGGGTTTTCAGCAATGAGTAGAATTCAAAAAGAAAGAATACATTTCAACTTGGTATTACACATACAGATCTATCTTTGGAATTCAGAAAACGCGATATAAATCTGGCAAATTGATTTTCTCTTCCCTGAACAAAATTTGCACAACCATAAGCAAATCTTTGCAAGTTGTCAACTTTTAGAATTAAATCTATAGACAAAACATCATGTTTAAAAAATAAAAACAATCTGCTTTAACAGTGTAGGCATAAGGACATATCTGACAAAAGTTAGTAGATAGGAATGGGGAAATTAGGAGGTCAAAGTAACAGGAAAACTAATCACATATATATATAAATCTATATATAAACCACATGGTAATCACAAACCAAAAATCTATAATAGATAACACATTACCAAAGAAAGAATGGAATCCAAACATAACAAGATAGTCATCGAATCACATGGGAAGTAAACAAAAGTTGCCAAGCAAAATACATCAGAGAAACACAAACACCATATGATTTCACTTATAGGTAGAATCCAAAGAACAAAGAAATGAACAAATACAACAAAACAGAAACAGAGTTATAGATGCAGGGAACAAACAGCTGGTAGCCAGATGGGGGAGGAAAGAAATAGGTGAGGGAGATTAAGAGGTATAAACTTAGAGTTGCAAAATAGATGAGTCACAGACATGAAATGTACAGAGTGGGAAATGTAATCAATAACTAAATGATATCTTTAGATGCTGACATATTGTAACTAGACATAATGTGGTGATATGTTTGAAATATATAGAAGTAACAAATCACCGGGTTGTGTAACAGGAGCTAACATAGGTATAGATCAACTATACTTCAAAAATAAATCAAATTCATAGAAAAAGACTGATGATTTGTGGTTACCAGAGGAGAAAGGTGGGAGAGGAGGAACGGGCTGCAGGCAGTCAAAACATACAAACTTCTAAGTATAAAATCAACACACAGCATGTAACATACACTGTGATAAATATAATCAGCACTGCTGCAAGTTATATATGAAAGTTGCTAAGAGAATGAATCCTTAGAGTTCTCCTCACAAGGAAAACATTTTTTTCTATGTCTTTAATTTTGTATCTATATTCCATGATGGATAATCACTAAACTTATGGTGATAATTACATTATAATATATAGAGTGCAAATCATTTTGTTGTATACCTTAAACTTGGTGCTGTATATCAAAATTACTCCAACAAAACTGGAAGAAAAATGTAATTGAAAATATTTTTGAAAGAACAGAAGCCACTAATATTCTTATTATAAAATGTACAGAACCAAGAGATACAGCCTATATTTGAAAGAATAATAAATGTGTGTGTGTCTGTATATATGGGTGAGTACATATACATATACATATATATATATATATTCATGCATGCTCAGGCATGTACGCCTCTTTGCAACCCCACAGACTATAGCTGGCCAGGCTCCCCGATCCATGGGATTTCCCAAGCCAGAATACTGGAGTAGGTTGCCATTTCTGACTCCAAGGCATTTTCCTAACCCAGGGATCAAACTTGAGTCTCCTGTGTCTCCTGCATTGGCGGGTGGTGCTTTAACAATGAGTCACTGAGGAAACCCACATACACACACACACACATATATATATAGAGAGAGAGAAAGACTATTATTTCATAAAGAAAGAAACTAGAAAATGATGGAATAACTACATTGGGGAGTTGGCAGGTACAAAATGATAGAAGTGAACTAATTCCTTTCTACATCATAGAAAAGAAATAATCATTTCGAGAATTGATAAATCAAGAAAGAGCAGTATAAACACTTTCCAGATACTATAGTTTCCCAAAACAAGGAAACAATTGTAAGAAGTTACCCTGCTTGGCATTTCACGTTTCTGTGCCGTTTAATGTTTTAACCATTTGCTTGAAATATTTTTATGAAAATTTTATTTGATAAAGGGAAGATAAGTGGCCCACATATATCCTCAATAACACGTGCAGTAGGCTCAGTATGAGTTCTATGCAGGACTGTATGAGCCAAACTGTCATTTGCAATTCCAGTTCTTTAGGTGCAAACAATCACAGATGCAGGGAGAGTAAAAGCTCTTGTTCTCTGTCCAGTCACACCCAGTCCCCACTGATGAACTGAGCACCTTTTTAAAGTATTTATCTATCAATTATGGTACAGATACCTCGTCAAACTTTAAGGCCAAAAGCACTGAAGATCAGCCTCACCCAGGCCCTGCCATAAAAGCATTCTCTTTGGTCAACTGTTTCTCCATCAGTGTAATCTGGGCAGTTCTATAGGGACTTTCAACTATTAATATAAACATCAGACTTGCTTCTGAGATGAAATGAGTGTGTAGTTGTCTAGTTTTTCTACAACTACTCTACTTTTGGCCTTCACAAATATTTTTTAAAAACTGTATATTGTTAGATAACCAGATATATGAAAGCAGAAAAAAGAGTAAAGGATAATGTGTTGACATAGTAGATAGCGTGTCTGGGAACTTTTGGAGAAGGAAATGGCACCCCACTCCAGTACTCTTGCCTGGAAAATCCCATGGACAGAGGAGCCTTGTAGGCTACAGTCCATGGGGTCGCAAAGAGCTGGACACGACTAAGCGACTTCACTTCACTTTTGGGGACTTTATGGTGAAGGACAAAGGAAGTTAATAAGCACTTGGTCATGGAGGATCTGGAGAGAAAGGAAATAACAGGGGCGAAAACCCTGAAGAAAGATGTCTGCTGGGCTTAGTAAGGCTGGAGTAGAGTGGTGGTGAGGGTCCGTAATTGTGAACTGTAATTCAGGGGGCCGTGTGACTGGAGAGGGACATATAGATCATGTGGAGTCTTGTTGGGCAAGTTAAGACTTAGGGATTTTCTCCAACAGAAGGAGAAACACTGGAGATTTCTGAGCGTAAGATTGACATGATGTGTTGGCCACTGGGTTGATATCTGAAAATGTACAAAAGCAGAAGTAAGGAGACAAGAGATGATGAGAAGTGGACGGGTTTTACTTTGAAGGTAGAGATGATAGCAGAGAAAGAGAAGCTTCAAGTATTAAACCAAGGTTTTCAGAATAAAAACTGGAAGAATGGAGTTGTCACTTACTAAGATATGGAAGACTCGAGGAGGAAGAGGTCCTGGAGGGGGCATGTCAGGAGTTCAGAAATACCTACTAGATATTTCTTCCTAGATAAAAAGAGATCATATCTATATTTTCACCATAGTAAAAATGTGATTGAATTCAAATATTCTCCACTTCAGGTAAATGGAAATATGACCATTTTGAGATTTCTAATGTTACTAAAAGCATCCCAAATCCGTATTGCAGGAAAACAGACCTGGAACACAGCAATTAAGCATGCAAATGAGCAGCTCATTTCTTTTGGTCCTGTGAAAATATCATTAATCAAATTTATGAATGCAATGAAATCACTTCTTCCATGTTTATTAAAAGTCATTATGAAAATGTTATCTCTGGGCTCAGCTGACAGTTTTCAACTTAATGTGGCTTTTAATCAATGGCAACAAAATCAATTATGTCACCACTGGACACCTCAAGGAAGGTAAATTACTACCAGTCAAAATTTGTTTTCCTTTAGATTTATATCCTCACAGATATATTTAAAAAAAAAAAAAAAAGGAAACTAGAGCCATAAAAAAAAATAGTAGAATCATCTTTTCTATAGGGATAGCACTGTGTAATGGAAAGGACCCTTCTTTAGGAGGAAAAAGCAGTCTGAGTTCCATGGTCTGCTACCCACCAGCAGTGTAACCTTTAAAAATTCACCTGATTTTATTGAGCTGCAGATTCTCCTTCTTTTGAATGCCTTCTTAAAGCTTTACTATACAATATAAATGTAAAATCGTATTAATCATAAATTACATGTAAATTGCCTACTCATTTATTTACTCATTCAAATATCATTACTTGCTTAGTGCCAATCAGATATTTTAATATCATTTTGACTGTGTAAATAATATTTTTTAAACTTTTTATTTTATATTAGATACAGCCGATTAGCAACATTGTAAGAGTTTCAGGTGAACAGCAAAGGGACTCCATACAAATACATGTATCTATTCTCCCCCAAACTCCTTGAAGTAAACATCTTCATTTGCTTGGAAAACATACAGGCATGTATTCAAGGCAGGTGAAGGATGAAAAGGAAGGTGAATGGGCAGATAGATGAATTAATCAAATGACAGTGTACATGAAACTACTTCATAAAATTTAAAGTGCCATTCCAATGTTGATTTGGAGTATTCAGGTAGAATAGCCACCTGCCCCCAAAATAAAGGGTGATAAAAGTTTAAAGATGTGTTGACAATGCATTTATAATCTCAAGTTACACAGCCACCTTTTGAGGAAAGTTGATATGATGTTCTATTCCCCATTCTGAGTTATAGCCAGCCATTGTATTCAGTACTTTCCACCAGAGAATACACAATATAATTAAATGACAACATGAAGATTTTCCAACCATAAAACAGAAGTAAAGATATATCCCAATCTAAATATAAAGCTCATTAAAATTTCTTAGGAAAAAGTTAAAAAAAACACACAGTCAACAGAAATTAAATCCTATTGACCTTACAAGTTACAATCTCTATGAAATTACTAGTCCAAAATCAATGCTCCTCAAATTTTTATTCCACTCAACCTCAACAGGGTGAATTCTCTATGCTAGGGAGAAGCCTTCAGAGGTTCTAGTCTTGTTAATTCTTCTGGGGATACTCAAGACAATATATTCATCACTAAATCTCTCAAGAAAAGCCCTTTTAATGGCCTGAAAAGTTAATAGGGTATTAAATGTTATCATAGTATTTGCTGCATATCCATGAAATTTAGGGATAAAAAACATTACCTATCTCTAAAAGTTATCACATTCAACATTATGCTTCTAAATACTGTATTCAGGAATGTCAAAGCATCACTGGTATCTGAGAGAAGGAAAATGGACATAGAGAATTTCAGTGTTAGTCTGGCTAAAGTACTAGTCAGTTCATAAGAGATGCTTGGAATCCACAACCTGTAAGATTAAGCTCAATTCCACCAACAGGTTAATGTTAGGAATAAGTTTATTAGGAGAAAATCATCCAGTTATACTATTCCCATCTTCAAGTTACTTGTTTTGTATTTTGGGGGTGGGGGGGGCAACGTTTGAAAAATTGCAATGTCAGCAGCCTTAGTCATTTAAAGCACTTTTTCTCCTATTCAGTATATTTGACGTATCTTAATATTCATTTCTCCTTTGAGTTCTATGTTTCTCTCATCCCGGTGTTCAGTCGTCAGCAACATCTAATGATGCAACATCCATAATGACTTGCAACAATTCAACTATTATTTGAGCTGGTTTTTTTCTCTGTTTGGGCTTCCTGTGTGGATTAGCTGGTAAAGAATCCACCTGTAATGCAGGAGACCCTGGGTTTGATCCCTGGGATGGGAAGATACCCTAGAGAAGGAAAAGGCTACCCATTCCTGTACTAGTTGAGTTTGCTGAGCTTGACTTCTCTCCATTGACTTTCCATGGGTTTTTCTAGTCAAGAAGCTTGTTTTTCTAACTCCTCTAGATTTTCTCTTCTGGAGCCTCATCAGAGTAAGGGATATAAAATCAGTTAGCCTGGGCCTGCGTGAAGTATTTTGCCTATTTTGCTTCTTTTTCTGGGTAATTCCCACCATTAGGTGGGCTTCCCTGCTGGCTCAGACCGTAAAGAATCTGCCTGCTATATGGGAGAACTGGGTTCGATCCCTGGGTTGGGAAGATGCCCTGGAGAAGGGAATGGCTACCCACTCCAGTATTCTGGCCTGGAGAATCCCCATGGACAGAGGAGCTTCTCAGGCTACAGTCCATGGGGTCACAAAGAGTAGGACACAGCTGAGCAACTAACACTTTCCACCATTACAGTATTTCTCTGTAGACTGACATATAGTCAAAACCACAATCTATTGTTCTATGCATCTCATCTATGTTGTGTCTTCCTACAGAATATGAATTCCATAAATCTCAAGTATGTTCCCTCAGAACAAAGAGAATACCTGACTTCCCCTTGTAATAATTCATAATGGTTTGAGTATTTTGCACTAATATTCCTAAGTTCCTCCTTGTAAATGTGTCCTAATTTCCTTATAACCAAACGGCATAGTCATCCTGGTCTTCCAGGTATAATGACGCAAATATTCTTACAAGGAATTCTCTATCTTCAGCTTTAAGAAATTCTTCTCCATAGTCATTTGGATCCTAGTTCCTTCCAGCATAGTTATTTAATCCTGCTATTCTCTTTCTGTCAGAATTCTTTGAGTCCCAGTCACCTTTTCTGTCCTAGTACCAACTAAACCAATATCTTGCCTTTATCTTCAGAGCAAATAAGTGCAGGTTCAGTTCTTTCCCTTTTATATCTGACTCCCCTGGCCCTTAAGATCTAATTTTTCCCTTCACATTTGCCTAGTCTGTGAGCTAAAATACAACTTTTCTAATAAGCAACTCTCTTTCTCCAACTCACTAAGCCAGACTTCCTTTATTTTGTTTTTAGCTAATCATTCCAGTTCCTTTTCATTTTGTAATTATTTTTTTATCGGAGTTACTTTACAATGTTGTGTTAGTTCCTATTGTACGGCAAGATACACATATAACCCCTCCCTTCTGACTCTCTCCTCATCCAGGTCACCGCAGTGCACTAACTAGACCTCTCTGCAAAAGAGTTATGTTCTCATAGTCTGTTTTATGCGTAGTATCAGGAGTACATGTGTGCCCATCTCAATCTACAAATTCCTCCCAACACCACTTCCCCCTTGGTATCTATAGATCTGTTCTCTATGTCTGTACCTCTATTTGTGGTTTGCAAATAAGATAATCTATATCATTTTTCTAGATTCCACATACATGCATTAATATATGATATTTGTCTTTCTCTGACTTACTTCACTCTGCATAACAGTCTCTAAGTCCATCCTCATCTCTACAAATGACCCAATTTCATTCCATTTTGTGGTCCAGTGGTATTCCATTGTATATATGTACCACCTCCAGTTGCTTCTTTATTGACTGGTAAAACTTAATTTTTCTACTGTTAAAAGGTATAACTTTCAATTGCCTTCTTAGTGGTTTGCAACAACCTAACTTTGAGTTATATCATTACCATATTCCAGGAGAATATCATATTCTCTTCATGAAAAGAGTTTCCATTCATTTTCAGTTATTCATTCATAAAAATCTACCACACTTTCCTGGGAAAACCCATAGTTTGGGTCTGTGAAAACAGGTTCCACAGTGAAAGTTTATTCAGTTAACAAGTCTCAAGCCAACTAGTTAAGAGGCCACATAGTTTTTTCCTGCTATACATTTATGTATTGGCCTTGCAGGCAAGTGACATAAGGATGAGCAGAATGTGCATCAGCTGGTCTAGCACTGCTCACAGCAGCCCTGGTACAAATAGTGCGGAACTAGAACCTCGCAGAGTCCTGTAGAACCTGCAAAATTCAGCTATGTTGCAGTCTTAAAGCCACAAATATCATTACTCCTTTCAAGGTCCAAAAGAACTAAACTTCGCTCCACCTGAAATTATTCGGCCAAGCTGTGCCTATGAATCTCAAGGTCTTACTGTCACAGTCTTACCTAAAGGCATCTATATCCAAGAAGGCTAAAGTCACCTGCACTGCCCAACTGCATCTAAGGCACAGGTGCTCATAGCCTTGCCTGAATAAAAACTGTCACTTTCCTGGGACAAAGTTATGCGCTTCAGTGACCCATCAAAGTCAAAATCCCACCTGGCCAATTTACCAAAGCCTGAGGCCTAATGCCACCCACCCAGGGAGCATGAGTTAAAAGCCAATAATAAAATGATTAAAAAAAAAAACAAAACAGCCATATGTTGTGCTATAGAGAGTTACTACCCACCAAAGTCAAAAAACCATGACTTCCACCTCTGCCGCTGCTTGGAAGCCAGAACCCTCTTGGATTGTTTTAGGGTCTGGCTTTGGTAATGTACCTCTACCTCCACAACTCCCTTCTCCCCAGCTTCTATTCCTGACCTGTTATCAAGGTGTCTGATCCAATATACAAGACTCAGAGGCTCGCATGTTGAATATGTAACACTCCTCTCCCCTTACTGAAGTTCAAAACCAAATGAGAACTGATTACAGTGTTAGGAGGATGGAGACATCGCCTTTATGACTAAAGAAACTGTTGGGGTAATGACTTACATGTGCAGTCACAGTGAATTCCTAACACTGCACCCCATGGTCAGGCTGTCTACCATATGTTAGAGAGGAAAACCGAATACCATATTCATCTAATGAAAAATGTGTAAAGCATGCCATTATCTTTTGCACTCCTAAGGAAGAAATGAACCCTGTCTATCATTTAAACTAAGACCTGCCATTAGTCATAAGATATATGTTTATTTAGAGATGCTCAGTTATTTTAACAGTGTGTCTTGGCATAGAGAACAGACTTGTGTTTACCAAGGGGGAGGGGAAGCATAGATTGGAGTTTGGGATTAGCAGATGCAAACTACTGTACATAGAATGACAAACAAGGTCCTACTGTATAGGGAACTATATTTAATATCCCAAGGTAAACCATAATGGGAAAGAATATGAAAAAGGATATATGTTTATACATGCATGTATAACTGAATCATTTTGCGGTACAGCAGAAACTAGCACAACACTGTAAAGCAACTACACTTCAATAAAATTCGTTGTTTTTAAAATGTGTCTTACATAGAGAACAGACTTATGGACATGGCGGGAGGGGAGGAGGGAGAGGGTGAGATGTATGGAGAAAGTAACATGGAAACTTACAACACCATATGTAAAACCGCCACTGGGAACTTGCTATACGACTCAGGGAACTCAGCCAGGGGCTCTGTGACAATCTAGAAGGATGGGATGGGGAGGGAGATGGGAGGGAGGGGAACATGAGTGTTCCCATGGCTGATGCTTGTTGATGTTTGACAGAAAACAACAAAAAAAAACTCTGTAAAGCAATTATCCTTCAATTTAAAAATAAATATTTTTAAAAATGTGTCTCAGAATTGAAGAAACATGACAACAGGATCTCTACAAGCTGGCAGATGCCACAAAAAGTAAAGGGGACGTGGTTATGCTGTCTGTGTCCCCTGCACGTGAATACGATGGTTGACTCCTCCACTGAGGAGCAACAAGAAAGGGGAAGAGAGGCCAGGCTATCCCAGCTCATAAAGGCTTGGAAATATGAGACACGGAGGAAAGAGATGCCCTCACTCAACCAAAAATTAATGTTCTGTTTCAAAGAATCTGCAATAGTGTGAAAGATGATGCCAAAAGTAATCTTGAAAACTTTTCATACAGAAAAAAAAAAAAATACTTGTCCTTCACAGAAGACAAGTTCTGCAGGAAAAAAAGAAATCTAAGTATGAAGGTAATATTTATTTTGAAAGACTGGAAATAATATTTCCACAGGGCAGTTTCAATTTTAAGAGAATAATTAGAGCACAGTAAATACGTTGGGGCTATCATTTGCAATTTTCAAGCATTGACCCAGCATTTTAAACAATCAATAGAAACAGGATCTAGAACTTGATTTTATCAGAATAACACAATTGGTCTAATGAGTTTAATCAATCTTGACTGTTCGTTTATCTGAATGGTCTCATGGTAACTCTCCTTTTAAATCAGAAATATTACAGTCTTAGTCTCTGTAGCAAGAACAGAGTATTGATTTTCAACTTTCAGTTGACCAGAAGCATACTAGCTCAGCATTATGGATAATAGGACATTCAGGAATCTGGTGAAAATGACCACCAAAAGCAGACATATATGTATTATAGAAAAACAATACTGCATGACTGTCGAGGGGATCATCTGTGGAGTCCGGAAGACCTGAGCTCTACCATGAACCCCACTACTCATTAAATGGGCAGATACTCACTTCAATTCACTTCAGCTTCTTCATCTATATAAAGTAATAATATTTGCTCCCTCTCATGACTGTTGTATGAATTAGAAGGAAATGTATGCAAATCACTGGCACAATGCCTGATCCATAGAAAACGGTCAAAAAACAGAAATACTTAATTTTTGCTGTGGGAAAATGCACACTACACGTAGAGCTTACACACGAGATGAATACTGTTTTCCAGCATGGTAATGATTAGTGCAGTTCACAGCTCCTTCAGGTCCTCTGCCTTGTGGACATGGGGTAGAATTACATCTCTGCCCCCTTATGGTTTCTGGGATTACTTCTGCCCACCGAGCTGTGAATAAAATTTATGTGTGTCTCTTGCTGGTCAGTACATTTAAATATTGATGTGGGACCCTGGAGCTCTTTCTTTCCCTTTGCCACAACTGACAGGGTTCCATAGGGTGAGTGGCTGCTCCACCAGCTTGGATCCCAGAGTGAGGACAATATGAAACAGAGCTCCTAGTCAACCTTCAAACAACATGTACTATGAGTATTGTCATAAACCAGCAAGATTCAGGGATTGTTATTACTGCAGCATAATTTAGTCAGTCTTACCAAACACACCTAACTAATCTCACCTCTGAGAATCACATGTTTTATAATTACATTATCATAATATCAGTTTTTATATGTCGTACATCTTCCTTCTATGGTTATCATCAAGCAGATTGTTGGCAATATTGCTGAAATTCATTCATTCAACAAGTATGTTCCATGCACTGTGCTATATTCCAGGCAAAGAACACTGAACAAGAAGACATGGTACCTTTCCTCATAGTTCATTATGAAGTTATCTGGATCATGGAGGAAGGAGGAGATCACAGATAATAACCAAAAAATTCTTTTAAAATTTTGGCTTCTTTAATTTTAATTTATATAGAGATCAATCACCACATACTCCCAATCATTACAATCACAATAGATACATAATCTTATTAATTTTCAAATTACCTGAAACTTTCAGTCATGCTATTACTCCTTAAAGTGAAAACTTACCTGGGAGAAAAAATCATTACCAGGCTAAAGCCCTTAGTAGGGACAGTTTATTTGCTAACATTTTTTACAAATGGCAAAGCTACTACAGATGAAAGCTCTGTGAAAGGTAAAAAGAAAAACTCCACAGAATTTTGAAGGGAAATGAAGTTTAGGTATATAAGGAACAACCTACATGTAGACCACCGGTAAGCACAGGGTGGTTTGTGGTAAAATGGGAGAAGCAGAAAGGCGTCATTCAGTGAAAAGGAATAAGGAGAGGCAAGATAGGATCTCAGAATACATACTGGATTTAAAATCCATTAGCTTGATTAAGGTTCTGACTTTACTGCTCATTTACTGTGTGACCTAGAATAAGTCAGTTAACTTTTTCTCTGCCTTAGATTCTTCATCCAGAAAATAAGGACAGTAGCTTAAAAAAAACTCAGTAAGTTTTCTAGACATGAAAGCATTTCAAAAAACCCAAAAGCGCTGGTCAAGGGGAAAATGTTTATATTTGGGATTAGCTGATGCAAACTATTATATATAGAATGTATAAGCAATGAGGTCCTACCATATAGCATAGGGAACTATATTCAATATCCTTAATAAATCATAATGGAAAGGAATATTATAGTTAAACGGTAGCCTTTTCCTTCTCCAGGGCATCTTCCCAACCCTGGGATCAAAGCCAGGTCTCCCACATTGCAGGCAGATTCTTTACCAGCTAAGCCACAAGGGAAGCCCAAGAATACTGGAGTGGGTAGCCTATCCCTTCCCCAGTGGATCTTCCTGGTCCAGGAATCGAACTGGGGTCTCCTGAATTGCAGGCGGATTCTTTACCAAATGAATTATCAGGGAAACCCTACTATATAGCATAGGAAACTATATTCAATATCCTGTAATAAACCATAATGGAAAGGAATATATATATACACACACACATATATATAAAAAACTAAATCACTTTTGCTGTACAACAGAAACTAACACAACATTATAAATCAATGAGATTCACCCATTCACCAGGACTATTTCTGCAAGACAGAAAGTAAAAGAGGTCAATAGTTTCTATCCTATGATAAAGTGACAAGGCTTCTGAATGTTTTACTTTGTATGTCAACCAGAAGAGATACAAGGGCACTCCTAGAATAGTCATTCCTTCTCACCTGCGTTCCAATAACTCACTCCAACATTCATTATGGAGAATTCAGTACTTGGAATAGTAAAACACTCAACAGTTCATTCCAATACTCACCCGCATTCCAATAGTTCTGCAGTGGAAGAAAAAGGAGTTGAGTTACAGCAGACAACAGAATTCAGAATAATGTGAGATACACCTTCGAGAATGACAGCCAGCTGGAAGATCATCATGAGTTCTGCGCAGAAAAAGAAAGTTTGAGAAGCACTCAATCAGCTGATTTCTTGGTAAGCCTTTCATTGTTCTTATTCAACTGTTCTCTGATCTATTCATATTCCTGGAACATCCATTTAGGAAACATACTATTAGAGAATAGATGGGCAAGAGCAACTTTATTACTTGAGCAATACTCCAAGGAACAAAAAATACTTCACTTAAGGTACAAAAAGAGATTTGCCCTTCTTCCCTGCAAACCTTAAGAACCACAACTTTCCACTGCATTCTAATCATTGCAACTAATAAGAGTACATGAATTCTACAACTTTTAGAATCAAAATAATTATGCTTTAGGAAAAATAATGGATCACAAAAGTAAAGAATTGTGACTACCATGTAATTTTAATAAGCGTTTCCTCCAAAACTTTAATCCAACTTTCCTTCTCAGGCTAAGAGATTCTCATTTGAACAGAACGGATTTTATGTGCAGTTGCTACTACTATTTTGACATAACTTCTAATTGAAATGTCATGCCCTCAGTGATGGAGTCTCCACTACCAAACCAAACTAGAAGATAAAAACAGCTGCCTTATTAAGGTTTTGACTCAATAATTCCAGCAAAATATGTTTAGCCTGAGAAAAAAATTTCCTGCAATCTTGAATTAATTTTATTACATTCTGGGCTAGAAATGACAGCAAATCTTTACATCTTGCATTGCCATTTTGTGGTATCCCCACCTAAAAAGAGAATCTTTCCTCTTTTACAGTGTCCTTACACTAGATCAGGTCAAAACAATTCTAATTGAAATGGACATGGTTTTTCTTATGAAAAGATTTCCCAATAGGCCCATTGACTTTCACATTAAAAAACACTTATAAACCTAGAGAAGTTATTAGATATTGCTCAAACATATAAAAGGTTAAAGGAGGAAATATAAAGACAGAGAAAGAGACTTTTTGTTTGTTTGCTTTTGTTTTAATGAAAAGTACTTTTCCAAAGTAGCAAGTTAAAACAAATTTAAAAGCAGAATATTGTAGATCAGAGTAAAATAACCTGAAATATGACACTGAGAGCTTGTGACATCTCCCATGGTCATAAGGGTTCTGGTTGGAACATTCCTAAAAATAAAGCTTATATTGATTGAAAGCATTTTTCTGGCTGTATGCTCCGTAACATCCAGAGCTATATTGAACTAATCTATCCTCACACCTAGCAGATAGCACACTGCCTGGCATGGAGCAGGCCCTCAGTAAATATTTATTATTAAATGAGTCCCCAGAATAGAACCACTAGAGGGATATCTCTGCACAACATTCATGCTTGAGGATCCACTTTTTTTTGCATACTTGAAAATGCATTTACTCTTTACTGAACAGTCTTCCAAATAAGGAGATGTTAAGGGCATCATTGTTTGGAATTTGTGCTTATACCTATCGATACAAATAGTTTGCATTACAACTTAGCATTTCCTTTAAGAGGAAACATACTTTTAAGCTCTAAGAGTATTAAATGATCCATATTGCTTTCAGACAAAGCATCAGCCAGATGTTAAGATAATTAATAATAGAAACTACACTTGACCTTGATCCTATATAGTCACTTGGCCACAGCCTATAAAAGAACAAGGAGTGAATCCTCTCAATTAACTATAAAAATTTTCCCTTCCATGACAGATCTATTTAAGTCCCCCAATTTCAAGTCAAAATTAGACTTGAATGATTAGGAGTTTGGGAGTAGCAGAGGCAAACTATTATATATAGGATGGATAAACAACAAGGTCCTACTATATATAACAGAGAACCATATATAATATCCAGTGAAAAACTATAATGGAATAGAATAAGAAAGAGTATATATATGTATAATGGACTTTCTTTGCTGTATGATAGAAATGAACACAACACTGTAAATACACTTAAATAAATTTTTTTTAAAAATTTGACTACGGACTGGAACACTATCTCCAGCATAGAAATGATTTAAGAGGGAAGCAGTGAGATTACTCCCCAAGTCAGACACTTTAGACCAGCTGACTCAGTTGCCAGCTCCATTCACCCTCTTGCTTGATACCTTACACTAGAGAAGCTAGAAAAGCAAATTGCATGTTTCGAACCTACTATATAGCTAGGGATAGTCATATGGAAAGGTCTGGCCAGTTAGACATAAATGATAATATTATTATATTTTTTAAATTTATTTACTTTTAACTGAAGGATGGGGCTTCCCTGGTAACTCAGTTGGTGAAGAATCTGCCTGCGATGCAGGAGACTCTGGTTCGAATCCTGGGTTGGGAAAATCCCCTGGAGAAGGGATAGGCTACCCACTCCAGTTAGTTTACAACATTGTGTTGGTTTCTGCTCTACAACAACGTGAATCAGCCACAGGTATACATATGTCCCCTCCCTCTTGAGCTTCTTCCCACCTCCCACCCCATCCTACCCATCTAGGTTGTCACAGAGCCCCGGTTTGAGTACCCTGAGTCATTCAGCAAATTCCCTCTGGCTATCTATTTTACAGATGGCAATGTATGTGTTTCCATGCTACCCTGTCCATTCATCTCACCCCCTTCTTCCCCCACCACACTGTGTCCATAAATCTGTTCTCTATGTCTGCTTCTCCAATGCTGTCCTGCAAATAGGTTTGTCAGCATCATCTTTCTCGATTCCATATGTGTGTGTTAATATATGATATTTGTTTTTCTCTTTCTGACTTACTTTACTCTGTATAACAGGCCCTAGGTTCATCCACCTCATTGGCACTGTTCCTATTAAGGCTGAGTAATATTCCATTGTGTTTATGTACCACAACATTTTTATTCATTCATCTGTCAGTGGACAACTAAGTTGTTTACATGTCCTAGATATTGTAAATAGAGCTGCAATGAACACTGTGGTACATGTGTCTTTTTCAATTATGGTTTTCTCAGGGTATATGCCCAGTAGTGGGATTGCTGAGTCATATGGTAATTTTATTCCTAGTTTTTTAAGGAATCTCCACTCTGTCTTCCATAGTGGCTGAATCAATTCATATTCCCACCAACAGTGCAAGAGCATTCTCTTCCTCCAATCCTCTCCAGAATTTATTATTTGTAGGCTTTTTGATGATGGCCATTCTGACTGGTGTAAGGTAATATCTCATTGTAGTTTTGATTTACCTTTCTCTAATAATGAGCAATGTTGAGCATCTTTTCATGTGTTTATTGGCCATCTGTATGTCATTTTTGGAGAAATGTCTGTTTAGGTCTTGTCCACATTTTGCCTGGGTTGTTTGTTTTTCTGGTATTAAGTTGCACAAGCTGCTCGTACAGTTTGGAAATTAATCCTTTGTCATCTATCTAATTGCTATTATTTTATACCATTCTGAGGGTTGTCTTTTTACCTTGTTTATGGTTTTCTTTGCTGTACAAAAGCTTTTAAGTTTAATTAGGCCCCATTTGTTTATTTATTTTTTTTTCCATTACTCTAGGAGGTGGGTCATAGAGGATCTTGATGTGAATTATGTTATAGAGTATTCTGCCTATATTTTCTTCTAAGAGTTGTATAGCATCCAGCCTTTCATCTAGGTCTTTAATTCATTTTGAGTTTATCTTTGTGTATGGTGTTAGGAAGTGTTCTAATTTCATTTTTTTTACATGTAGCTATCCAGTTTTCCCAGCACCACTTATTGAAGAAACTATCTTTGCCCTATTGTATATTTTTATCTCCTCTGTCAAAAATAAGGTGCCCATAGGTACATGGGTTTATCTCTGGGCTATCTTGTTCCATTGTTCTATATTTCTCTTTTTGTACCAGTACCATACTGTCTTGATGACTGTAGTTTTGTAGTATAGCCTGAAGTCAGGAAGGTTGATACCTCCAGCTCCATTCTTCTTTCTCAAGATTGCTTTGGCTATTCTGGGTCTTTTGTGCTTCCATACAAATTTTGAAATATTTTATTCTAGTTTTGTGAGAAATGCAATTAGTAATTTGATAGGGATTACCTTGAATTTATAGATTGCATTTGGTAGTATAGTCATTTTCACAATATTGATTCTCTCAACCCAGGGACATGAAATATCTATGTTGTCTTTGATTTCTTTCAGCAGTGTCTTATTATACAGCTATTTTGTCTTCTTACATAAATTTATTCCTAGGTATTTTATTCCTTTTGTTGCAATGGTCAATGGGGTTGATTCCTTAATTTCTCTTTCTGATTTTTCATTAGTTAGTGTACAGGAATGCAAGTGATTTCTGTGAATTGATTTTGTAACCTGCAACTTTACTAACTTCACTGATGAGACATAATTTTCTGATCGTATCTCTAGCATTTTATATGTATAGTATAATTTGTCTGCAAACAGTGAGAGTATTACTTCTTTTCCAATCTGAAATCCTTTTATTTCTTTTTCCTTACTATGTGGTTTTGAGAAAGATCATGCATCCCAGATACCCAGGGTAAATACAGCTTATGCTTCTGATCCTGCTTATTCTTGCCTCCTGAATAAGTGATGTGACAGCTGGAGCTGGAGCAGCAATACTGCAACAAGAAGGAAAAGAGGGAGATGCTGGCTCTCACAATACTAAGCCACTTAACCAATACAAAAACTGCCTATTTCTACAGTCTTGATAATGAGAAAATAAACTAGGACAGCACTATTTGCTGAATCCATTGTTTGCTGGGCAATGTGTTAATTGCTGCCAAAAAGCATTTCTAACTGATATGCGTCCCTTTCTCAAAGTTTAGCCTTGAAGCACTAAATTTGTATAACAATAAGCTCTTGCAGTGGGTCATTATATTCAAAGGACATGAGGTCAGGAATTTTATCTTGTTTAGTATATAGTGGCCACTTCCATAAGGTCACTCTTCTTCCTAAAGGACCTTCCTTATCTATTCTATGTTTTTAATGACTTGTTGACACCTCTGTTCACCATTATCAGAAAACTAAAATCTTCAAGGGCAAGGTCCCTACTACCTTCTATCTTTGGTATCCAAGACACTTTGCAGAGTGTTTGGCACGTGATAGTCTCCAATGTCATGTACAGATGTGAGAGTTGGATCATAAAGAAGGCTGAGCACTGAAAAATTTATGTTTTCAAATTGTGGTGCTGGACAAGACTCTTGAGATTCCCTTGAATTGCAAGGAGATCATCCCAGTCAATCCTAAGGGAAATTAACCCTGAATATTCATTGAAAGGATCAGTGCTGAAGCTGAAGCTTTAATAATGTGGCCACCTGACAGGAAGAGCTACTCATTGGAAAAGACCCTGATGCTAGGAAAGATTGAGAGCAGGAGGAGAAGGGAGAGACAGAGATGAGATTGTTGGATGGTATCATTGACTTGATGGTAATGAATTTGAGCAAACTCCAGAAGACAGTGAAGGACAGGGAAGCATGATAAGCTGCAGTCTATGGGGTCAAAAGAGTCAGACATAACTGAGCAACTGAACAGCAAGTCTCCAATGAATATTATTTGATTACATACATACATATGCATGCGTCAGTTGCTCAGTTGTGTCTGACTTTTTGCTACCTGATGGACTGTAGCCTGCCAGACTCCTCTGTCCATGGCATTTTTCAGGCAAGATACTGGAGTGGGTTGCCATTTCCTACTCCAATAACATACATATACCTGTAACTAATTGGATCCTGCTCTGAATCAAATGGCTGACTTAGGAATGACCCACTCAGTATGTCATCTCTTCCAGGTATTGAAAAATAGGTAGGTATGAATTTTCAGGAAAGAAATAATCAACAAAAGACCAAAATCAATAGTATCACCATATGTTTTATCTAACAATGTACAATGTAAACCTTTGCCAAAATCTCTGGGATTAAAATTTATAGGTAAAAAGGTAAATCCATTCACGCACTTTTCCTTCTTCCGAACCCCTTTAGCATTTGGACTCATTAGAGACATGAGTCCAAAGTAAAAGCAGTGATTCTAACCACACATAATCTGTATAAATTAACTCCTCTGAGCAGTGGCTATGCCAAGAGCATTTCATTAACCTATAAAGCTCATAATTTTCATCACCACATTATCCCTGCTCACCTCCAAAAAATTAATTTTAAAAAGATCTAAAAGAATCCACCTGCAATACAGGAGACCTGGGTTCAATTCCTGGGTTGGGAAGATCCCCTGGAAAAGGGAAAGGCTACCCACCCCAGTATTCTGGCCTGGAGAATTCCATGGACTGTAAAGTCCATGGGATCGCAAACAGTAGGACATGACTGAGTGACTTTCACTTCACTTCAAATCTAAGAACAATTTGCTTGACATGAATACAGAATGGAGACAAAACCTCTAGAAAGATCTTCCAATCATTTTAATCCTTTTATTGATCAGATGCCTAATAAGCTTTATAACATGTCAATAAGCTTTAAGAATTTCAGACAGAAAAGTGATTGCATGAACATCACTCCCCTCTTAAAGAGAGTGAAGCAAATTAACAATAAACCAGATTAACAATTCTAAACTCCTCTTACATAGAAATGTGGGAATACATGCTATATCCAGGACTCGGTTTACTCAACCTTCGAAGTCAATATGATCTTTTAATCTTTAAAGGTTAATTCATTCATTCAACAAATGTCTACTAAGGAAGATTTCTCTGAGCCCCCACCCTCCACACACTCATCATTACCTTAAGTACTATCAGTGAAACTTCCGATTTAATAGAGAAGACAAATAAATAAGCACTTCAATTTCTTCTGATGAGTATTTTCAAAGAATCTAATATTTTTATTAATATTTATGTCTAGTTATTTATTTTATTAATAATTATTCTAAAAATTAAAGTATTCCGAAGAAGCTACTTGTGGGTGATGGATATTTTAATATTTGAACATTTAAGTTTAGAACCTCAATTCAGCTATTAACTATACCATATGAAGGATAAAAGCAAAACATACAGTAAATATCCAAGAATTATTTATTTTCTTTTTCCCTTGTGAAAGTCAGGGATGAAAATGCAAAAGAATCCAAAGCACTGCTCAGATCATTTATATACCTACAAAGTGAGTTTCATAAAGTACCACAAAAACAAATTTATTCTTTTCTCACTGCTGCCCTTGCATTTCTTGCCTATAGAGCTTATTCTTCTCTATCCCTTTGGATGTAATTGAAAGCCAGTGCTTTGACTTCTAGATTGTTCATAGATATAAATTGCTTCCTTCACTTTAGAACCAAAAGACAAAACAAAGAACAATAACAACAATCCAGTAAACTCACATAGAATTAGGTTCTATATAATGATCAGAATTCTGATGTCCATCTGGGTTAAAGTTTCTCCCCTCCCCCAGCCTTGAGCAGCAAGAGGAGCCGGGGAAGCCTGCAGTGGGAGCTGGCAGGCTGTCTCTTCTCTGCTCAGCCAGTTCTGCACCCTCAACCTCCCTCCACCTCAATCAGGAGATGAGTCCAACAGGTCAGAGACAGAAGACATGGCAGGATAAGAAAAGTCCTGTGTGAACTGCTCTCATTTAGCATTGCTTTTTCCTGGGTTTAGTAGGCGCTCAAAGCTGTCTTTTCTAATCTTTTAATCAGTTCTGTGAAGACCCTTGGATCTGGAGGATTTCTGATTGCAAAGTATGACCTGCTTCTGGTGAGGCTTTCGTGACTGGACAGTTACTACCCTACTTCAAGCCCCTGGCTGTCTGTACGTTACCTTTCAGATTTCACCTAGCCCACTGTATGTGAATTAGGAAATGGTGTCTCGTCCAGACTGATGAATTACAAAAAAAGCAACCCCCCGACCAGGTTGATGCAGCCACACACATAAGCACTAGGTCAGCAGTTCTTTCTCACCCTTCAACGAGGCACCTTTGAGCACAACCACAGGGCCACACTTCCCTGGTGGGTCAGAATGTAAAGAACCCGCCTGCAAGGCAGAAGACCTGGGTTCATCCCATGGAAGAGGGCAAGGCAACCTACTCCAGTATTTTTGCCTGGAGAAGCCCCATGGACAGAGGAGCCTGGCGGGCTACAGCCCGCGGGGTCACAGAGAGTCGGACACGACTGAGCGGCTAAGCAGAACACAGCGCACTGCCACAGCCCCAGGCCCCTCACGGACTGTCTGAGGGGCATTCACAGTTTCTCCACCAAGCCCTCCTGGTTCGAATCCAAGCAAACACACCTCCTGTTCTGTGCTCACCACCACCCGCACACAAACACACATACACAGAGAAAAGCAAGCCCTTCTACCTGTCATAGGTGGCAGTGCAGTTACCTCCCAAGTTCAGCTTTATTTCAGCCCTCTGGGAAACACATCTCCACCCAGTCTCTTGCATTTTATATTTTTCTGCTATGAAGTTAAAAGCAAATCTATTACATCACCCTAATTCCAGAGGAACGTAGCAACAGTTTCCCTGAAGCAGCAGCACCCCTCACTAGAGTTGAAGTGAGGAGACAGCACGTAACTGCCCCCCATCCTCTACCTGCATATTGAGAGCACCCCCAAAACCCTCTCAACTCCAGTTTCCTATCTCTCTCAGTTTCTTGGACTTTAACTCTTTCATAATCCACATGGCTTAAAGATATTCCAGTCAAACTCAGCACAGGGCATCTGAAACCTGCTTTGGCACCTGGGGTAGTTGGCACCCCCTTGCCTTGGAGCGCCAATCAAAATTAAGACTAGAATATTTTAACTTTTATATTGTGTGACAGTAATTAAAATCAGAATGTCTGAAAGATCCAAGGAGAAACATTTTGAAAGAAGTTGAAAAAAAAAGAGATATTTCTAAGCAAATTAGATATAAACTTTAATATTTTAAATATGTGCATTATGCATTTACAGAGATGTGTGTATTAGTCCTCCAGAACTGGTCACTCCTATTCTGGAAAAAGAGTTACAAGAGGGGAATTTAACAGTCACATAGCAGGTGAGTGAGGGAAGACTGATACAGGAGATACTGGCCAGATGATTGGAGGGTTCACATAATTTAGTGCCCAAACCCCACACTTTCCAGAAACAAAGTAAGCAATGTGAACTCACTAACCTGACAGGTTTAAGCCAGCACTGTTCCAGACAAACTGGACACCCCACGTTTGAATCAAAATAACTGCACACCGCTGACTGGAAGTAGAAGCCAGCAAAGAAACTGATCTCTGAATTGACCCAATCAATGGACATTCACATCAAAAAGAACGTTAGTGAGAGTCAATTCTGGATCAAAATGCAGACGTGGAAGGCATTTTTATTTGTAATTAACAATGACAACACATCAACTCTCAATGTTCTTTCTGAATGAAGGATGGGCCACATTCAAAAGGCATTTTACCATGAGTTGGAACACTGGCTGTAAAACAACTTAATAAGGAATATCACAATTAATCATTCAAATAAACATAGATGAATTAGTAAAAAATTAATTAATAAAAACATAAACTAGAAAGAGTGGTCTAGATGTCCAAACACATATGTGAATTGAACAAATTTTATAAAGGACATAAACATACTATACTAAGGTGCTTAAAACAGGGGACTAGAAAAAAAAACAACAACAGGGGACTAGAATTGTTTAGACTTGGAACCCAGCTAGAATACTTAGGGGAGGAAGGGGAAAGGGGAGAGATTTCATTTCCTGATTGGTATGCCACTTAGCTAGAAATTGTACTTCATTTCCATCCCTTGACGCTTTTAAAAGGAACTTGGAAAGATACACATACATATGCACATACACACACACACCAAATAAATATTAAAAATTAAAGCTGTGTTCCCAATGATAAATTTAAGTTAAATTAAAAAGGAAGAATTAAAGTATAAGACTAACTGCCTTCAAGTAAACATTATGCTTGGCTCAACAATTAAGTTACCATTAAGTTAAATAAAACTATAAACTGGAGACCAATAGTGGTAACTAGTAATTAGTTGCACATAGCTAACATGGTACTTGCTAATCCTCAAAATAATTCTGAGGGATGAGAAATTATTATCCACATTTTACAGATGATGAAACCCAGATACTGTGAGTTTAAAAGACTTGCCCAAGGTCACAAAACTAGGAAGCGATGGCAATTACAGATTTGAATTCAGGGAGCATGCTTCCACCAGGCTGAAAAGCCCTTACATTCATCAATCCTTTGTGCGTGTGTGGGAGAGGAAAAAGGGAAAGTATCCCATAACAGCAGATCTGGTAACAGATTGATAATTTGCTTCAGTATTTCAGTCTCTACACATCACCAATCTGAGTGTGTTAAACAGGCTACATACAGGCTATGGCAATGCAGTTCAGCATATACATCAGGGCTTTCTTTATGCAAACACAGCTACTTTTTCAATGAAATTTAAAAAATCACATCTCTTTGTTCAATTTCAGCTGACTCTGATAAACTCTTAGAAAAGCAAAAAGGTATCTTCTGGAACAGTCTGAAGAAGAAAAAAAAAAATTGCCAACATGGCTCTGTGGGTATCTGAAGACCTGCAGTATATACAACTTTATCTTCTCCATTGTTGTGTCACTGTTCCTTGATGTACAGTCATCTATTGGAAAGACATTGTGAAAATTCTCTCTTATGAAAGTCAAATGTGTTTGTGGTGAGATAATAGCAATGCAGTACAAAGGAAGAGTGATTCTTCTTCTATTTGGGCACTCCTATTGCAGTCCAGAAAGAATGGTATTAGAAGGGGAACTTCGAACATTTTTACAGCTTCACTATTAAATAACATTTTAATTTTTAATATATTCAAGCTTCTAGTTTTAGTGACATTCACAATGGAATATACAAGTAACAAGTATTTTTTAAATATCCTTGGCTCTCTAAAAGAATCAGTGGTAAAATTGTTTCTGTAGTCTAAATGTTCTGGCTGGCTTACAAAAGCAGGCAGTTGTTTAACAAGTCAACATTAAATATTAAAGAATAAATGTAGCGTTAAAGCATTAAGTTTAATTGTCTCTGGATACAGGTAACTCGGGCCTTGGTTAACACGAAGTTAGTATAATAGGGTGGGGAAATTATTGACAGTGAATTTTCATTTTGAAATTATACATAGAAAGAGGCCTGGAATTTTCACGTTTGGGATTTTATTTGCAGCTCGGAGCCTATTACAGCTATTTCCGTGTGCCTTTTTCTCTTTTGTGCCTACGTCACCGATTTTAGGTTATTTATTTAATTTTAAGAAGAGGTTCTGTAAAAAACGTTGTGTCTGCTAACCACAAGTAGGACTAGGAAAGAACTAATGTGGGGGAGGGAGGGTCGCTGCCAGTAGGCGGTGTAGAAACATCGGATGATAAGAAGGGAGATTATACAGCACTCCCCTCTAATCTTATTCCACCCAAGAAATTTGGGAGAAAGCGAAAAAGCAGCAGCCCAGCATTTTTTGAAGGGGCGTGGTTTCCCCTCCAGGGGCTGTCCAATCGAATTCCTTCAGAGGGAGCTATCCCGAGAAGATTGATGAGGGTTGCTAGGAAACAGGAGCGTCCCCCTCCTGTCTGACCCAGAGATTGTTCTGCACAAGCCCTCTCCAGGGGCTCTCAATGTGCAGTTGAGCGGCGTGTGGGGCAGAGCTGCACATCGGCCTCCCAAGCTCGCTCGCTCTGTCTCCTCCAGCATGCGGTCCTCCGGTTACACTGGGACCTCGGGAGAGTTCTTCCAGGGCTGACAGTCCCGGTTCTCCCGCAGGCCACGAGCTCTAGCAGAGCTTCAAAGTTAGAGCCGCCGACCTCCCTGCTGCCCCCATTCCCCTCCACCCGACCCCTCCGAAATTCACCAACCTTTGCAGCCACTGCTTCAGGATTTTAAACAGAGAGGTAAAGCCACCAGCAAAATCGCCCTGGCTTTCTGTATAATAATCCTCCCCTCTGGGTACCCTGGCTCACTGAAGACTCTGCAGATACACCCCTTTTAAGGGAGGGAGAAAGGGGAACGAAGAGGGAAAGGGGAAACGAGAGGGTAAGAAAGGAGCAAAAGAAAAGGAGAAGGAGAGGATGCCAGAACCGTCCGTGCCTCTGCCAAGAGAGTCCCAATTAGATGCGAAGGCTTCAGCCCGGCCAAGGTGAAGGAAAGTTGCTGCTTAGCTGGGAAGTGGGTTTGCCCCTAAGGAGGACAGGCACTCGGCAGAGAACTGCTCCCCTCCCCTCCTTGGAAGACCACCGCACCCCCTCCCCTTTTCCCAACCTCCTCCCTCGCTTCTCCTCCCACCTTCCCTTTTCCCACTCCCCACTGACTCGGAAGCCTGGATGCTCTGCCGCCGGGCCGTGGTCCAGCACGCAGCCTGGAGGGGGCGGGGGCAGGGGGCACTGTGACAGGACACGGCGCGCACAAGTTGGCCATTTCGGGGGCAAAATAAGTTCTCCCTTGGATTGGGAAAGGACAAAGCCAGCAAGCTACCTCTTTTGTGTCGGATGAGGAAGACCAACCATGAGCCAGAGCCCGGGTACAGGCTCGGCCGCCACAGCTGCCACCGCGGTCCGCTCCAGTCCCTGCCAGGAGTTGGTGAGAGGTAAGGGGCCCCGAGGAGGACGTGTCCCTCTGGAGGGCGCCCAGCGGAGGCGCGGAGGCTCGGGCGCCGCGTGGGGCAGGCACAGCCCGGAAAGTTGAGGCAGAGCCCGGACCGGTCTCTACCTTTCTGCCAGGGGTGGGGAGGGTGGGGGGCAGCGGCAAGGTGGGTGTGCGTGAATGAGAGTTTGTGTGTGTACGCGCTCATCTATGACTCCGGGAGGGAGGCAGATTTCCGGGTACATATCGGATGCCCAGGGTTGGAGAGGTGGAGGGACTGACGAGCGCTCGCAGACCCCCAGAAAGACCAGTCTCACCAGCCAACGACCGCCAGCTCTGCTCTCGGCTCCGGGATACGTTTCTATGGGGGGCGGGGAGGGGGGGTTCCCCCAGTTTTGTGCACAGGAAACCGTGCCGTGACTGGCTGCCACACAGGCGGTTTCATGTGGGTGTGGAGGTTGCCAGGAGAGGTGGGCAGCGGTCAGCGGAGCTGGTCCGCGTCGCAGCTGGGAGACGCTGTGCTGCCAGAGGTTCGCTCTCCTGCAAGCACGCCTGGCAAGGATGCTTACTTAACTCATGCCCTCCGCTCCTTTTGGCTTGAGCGCAAAATCAAAGAGCCAGACTGGGAGCATATCTCTTCGTCAATCCTGTTCCATTTTCTTATCTGACAGTGAGATAACTCAGAGAGGGCGGGATCCAGAAATAGACTAGGTAATATACCCAATAAGCTCGTTTCTTAAGGATTTCATTTAGATTTCCTTCTAGTTCCTTCCCTGGATTAGCAAGCATAGAGGATTCCCAAAGGTGTATCACTGTCAGGTAGATATCTTAAGGGGACATGCCCCTGCCTTTTAAGTATTTTAAAGCATTGTAAATTTTAATAACAAACAATAGAACTGTGTACTTCTAATGATCTGCACTCAAGAGCTCATCTAATTTGCTAGTAAAATTATTTATACTGCTATTTGAACAGTGCTATGTTTGACATATACAGAAAGATAATTCCATATCAGTATATTCAAAGTTGAGGTTTCTGTGAGTTAAGGATCTCAGCAGTAGTTTACTTTTAAGTTTCTCTGCTTAATTTATCTGTGCTACATGATCTTAGAACTAGAACTATTTATTAGAGCTATGTTGTGTTTCTTTGGAAGAAAAAAGCATTGATTAGTACAGAAATATTGTTCATTTACTCAAATTTAGGTCTGCTTTGGTTTATCTGATTACATATTTTAAGACTGTTACTTAGACTCTAATTGTTCGTGGAAACATATGTAATATTGGCATGACAAAAAAACAGACCCTAAACTCTGGTGGATTACATATTTCCTACCAAAGATGTATAGGATACTCTTTTAGCTAATGATTCTATAGTACTATGCACATTTTTCTTCAAAGCAACCCAATAGAATTTGAATAGATTTGTGAAGTATTATAATATCAGACTTCAATAAAGTGACCTATTCCCTTCCATCATGGCAATGTCTGGTATTTACAAAGATTTCTCACACCTGCAGGCTTTATGTGTCCACCCTTTCAAGTTCTGATCACCAAGCAGGAGTACATGGGTATTTTGACTAGACATGCCCTAAAACTTGATTGCTGTTCAGAGTAACTCAGATGCTCAGGATGGAAACAGAAGAAGTCTTGAAATTTATATTTTCACAAATAAGACAATGAAAATTTCAGAGTATCTACATTCATTGGGCTAAAAAGAATGATAAATGGTAAGAATATCTTTTAAAACTGATAACCCCACCCCTCCAAAAAAAAAAAACTATGTATAAAGCCTCCTGTTCCATGAGCTAGATTCATACCAATGAAATGTGAAACTCAGCTTGTAGAAAACTATGCCAATGCAAGCAATAAATTATATTTGGAGACAGGGAGAAAAAGTCACCTATTTAATTAATGGCATTTTTTAAACTTCAGAAATATCTATAATCAATACATTGAGAAAAGAGATGGAAGGCTACATAAACAGAAAACATACATAATGAAAATACATCCTATTGTCTTTTTTAAAAGTTGCAGTGTATACCTGAAAAGAGGGTATGTCAAATGACTTTTCCCCACAATTACCAAACATCTAAATGAGCCCAACTCTGATTTTACTTACTGCAATTAAATTTGGTAAGTTGAGCAAATGCACAGATGGAATAAAAAGCAGTAATTAAATTTAAATTAATACTTTTATTGAGTGAAAGAACTAGGATAATTGTCAGAAGGCCACCTGTCTTACTTCTCTACTTCATGACAAGTGATCAACTAGAACCACATAAGAGCAAGGGCAGTCGTAGTTTGAAAGAGTCCCAGCAATCACATTTTTTTAAAACTCCCCCGGGTACCTTTTTCTCTTTCTTGTTTTATGTCAAATTCTTTTTATCAAATTAAAACATTTTCTCTTTCTCATCCATTCTAACAGATACCAGTTACAAAATGGTACATGATTTTCTTTCTCCAGGGTTGTAGTTACCTCCTGCCAACATATAGCCCATTATCTAGGGGATAAAATGTTTCAATTTGTTGTTCTACACTCGACAAGTTCCCAAGATACCATTAAACAAAAGAAAATTAATACCTAACCTCCATTGAAAGCCAGGACAGTGTGCATTTATGCACGCTGGAATATGGCCAGAGTTCCAAAGTAAGGTTTTCTTTTTTTTCCCCCAGGGTTTACTCCTCTCAAAAGTAGTAACGTTTACTCATAGTTGTCTCACTTCGCTATTTTACACTGAGCTTAGTGCGCATTTTCATCTTTTCTGAGATTCTGCTAAATGCATCCAATTCTGCATTACATGAATTTGTTGAAATTGCTCCCAAGAAGTAGCATAAAATTGTAGAAGATTATCCACCAAGACTGAACACATAAAATGAGTACAATCATACTCATAATGGAAAAGGCAGAAACTATTAGGTCATCCCCCTCCTTCTTCATCTAATATAGCCTTGGTATCTACAGTACATCATGTTTTAGAGTACTTCAGTCCAGTCTGATTTTAAATGGCTCAAGTAATGACCTCTATCATCTTTGAAAGATTCTTTCACAGTCTAATAGTTCTCCCTATCAAAAACTTTTGTTGTGATACTCAGTCTAATTTTCCCTTGGTCCCATTTGATCGTGTAATTTATTCCCTATTATAATCCCTCTGGACCAGTTCATTCTCTTACCTGATTTACACTCTTTATCCAACCTTTATACAGGATTTGTAAAATACAAAAGCTTTATAAAGGTACAGGAGAGAACACAAAGGTCACAGTTTTATATCTGGACATCTTTTCTAAATATTTAAGACAAATCTTTCAGGTCATTCATGTGTATGTGTGTGACTGTTTATTCTCAATAATTTATTTTAGCAATGCAAGTGTGGAGAAATTTTTCATCTTTGACATTCATGACCTATGTGAATATGAAGATGATCCCTTCTAAGTAATGTGCTATGTGGATGCACATTTATGAGACATTTTCATTGCAAATTTGGTGTCAACAGAACCCTGTCAACGCCCACACTACAAGGGAGTTCTGTGACATGCTGGTCTGATGCTCCACTGAGTCCCAGAAGCTGTTGTCATGTAAATTCCACTATTGAAATGAAAATGATTTCCATAATTAATAGAATGTGCTAGGAATATAACAGTGTATATACTTATTAATAAATGCATACATTAACATGATCCAGCAATTCTGTTAGAACACGGTAGCCCTTTCATACTAAATCTGAAAAGCCAGCAAAATTCAGCTTGAATTCATTACTTTCCTGTATCATGAAGAGTAAGCTCAAATCATGCATACATCAATATGGAGTCTATTTGGATTTATAGGGAGGTACCATATGTGAAGGTTACTTTAAAAATAGAAAAGCCTGCAATAACCACGAGAGAAACAGGTTTTCACTTTGTTCACTTAAAAATCTGGTTCCAAGACATCCTTGTGTAGGATTCTTTAAGAGTCTTGAGCAAATATCTTGGTAGACTTGCCATCCCACTCAAATGTTTCTTCAAGTCCCAAGCACCAAAAAGCCAGTTCTGCCAGACAGTGGAGGAATAAATGATAGAACTCAGAAATAAATTTCTAGGTTATATTTGGTGAAATACAGGACAAAGAGTAAGGTAAATCAGCAACTAAAAACACAATTTAGTGCTGTCTTCTTTACTGCGTGGTGAGCATTAAGATTGGAGGGGGAAACATTCATATGGATTGTTAAGGAAACAGAACAGAGAAGTGGCATTCCAAAACTGAATATAGCTTTAGAGGAGTAAAATTAGACTGCAAGGAATAAATAACTTTTAAGCCAGTATTCTCCCTTCTAAAGCCCCAAAGTGTTTTTATAGTGCCATTCATCGCATAGTGGTGAGTACCCTCAAAATGATTTTCCTTAGAAACAAAGGGGAAATCAATTCTCTTGGTACAGGCAAAGTAGGCCATTAATATACTTGTGACTCCTCCTTGGGACAGAGCCATTCTAAGTCTGAGTCTACACAGAATGTAATAGTTCCTCACCAAATGAGTAATCTTTCTATTGAGCTGGAAACTGTACACTAAACTTTTAGGAACACAACACAGGAAAATATCTTGAAGACATTAAGGTAGAATCTATACAAGCAGAGACTAAAATAAAATCATATATAAAGAGAAGTACCTCCACAGAAAGCTCACATTTTTATTCCTTATTAGAATTTACTTCACTATCATTGGCCTTTGCACAATATTGCCTTTGCCACAGCGTCTCCACACACACACACACACAACACTTGAGTAAATTCAATTGGAAGAGTATAGGTATGCACCAGAGAGAAAATTTCAAAACCTTGACACTAGACACATAGCTTGAAAAAATATTACAACTTATATATATCTAGCATGGGAGTAGTACTAACAGTTTTGACCAGATTACCCTAAAAAGAGGTTAAAGAAAAGGTGGCTAATAGGGAAGCAATCAGTGAGTAAATATTAGTAAGTACCTGCATATGCCAAACAAGATTCAGGACATACAAATGAGGACATAAAAAATGTTAATACACACACTAAATCTCATAAACATGTAAAGTTGAAGGTATTCCAAAAATCAAATTTGAAACTCTTGAGTAGAGAAGAGGTTACCAGAATTATCAACTGAACAAAAAAATCTGTTCCATCATTTAAAAGATGTATTTAGACTTAAAATTCCATATATAGATATTCCAGCACTAATGTGGAGAAACTGTGTCTCAGATGCTCTAAGGTGAAAAACTATCATAATGTCATAATAACAGATAATTACTGACCCATGGCCATCTTCGGAAAACTCTGCTAAACCACTGCATTTCCTAATTCAGTACTCACAAGAACCCTATGAGGTAGGTACTGTAATCCCCATTTAGTAGAGGAAGAAAGGGAGGCCCAGAGGTCAATTTTCCGCAGTCCAGACAGTTAACAAGATAAGCACTAGAATTCAAAACCTACCTCCTGGTCCCAAGCCCCATTCTGTTTGCTACTATGCTACCCTGCCTCCCAAGTTCATGTTTTTACAGGAAGGTTTCATTTCATGCATCAAATATTTTCTGAGCTCCAAGTAGAGGGACATACTTTGGTTAAAAAAGAGAGAGAGACCAATGGTGAAAGAAATGAAGCCAGAACAGAATTTGACAAGCTCCGTCTCTCTTCACCCTGAGAGAGACACAATCTCTTGTGAGGGGCAAAGAAATGCAAATGGAAGAAATAAACTAAAAAATTATTTACACCTAATTGAAAGAACTAAGGGGGAAAATGAGAATCAGAACATTCTGTGAAGATGATAGGTTTATTAACAAACTGAGAAATAAACATTAGATATGAAAATATGGCAGAACTATGTTTTCCTGGAGCCTGATTTCAGCGAACATTGCTATCTGTAAAACTTAATCCAGGTAGCAAGAATATAGTCTCACAGCCAGCAAGGGGATGAAAGGCAGTTTTGCTTGTTAAGGCTAAAATGATTGTATTTCTCTTTACAACCAAACTACATCCTACCAAATAAACAACCTGGTAAAAATGGTTTGTAGACTAGTAGAAGTTTGAAATTTCTTCACCCAGCTGAAGCAGTCATTCATCTTTATCTAAGAAACTCTGAGCATTTCACACCTTTGGGCATTTATTCCTAATATAAACAGCCACTTGCAAAAGGATGGACTTGAAGTTTCCAGATTTTAAACACACGAGGAACAAGAGAGGCAAAGTGACCTGCTGGTGATTCCAAAGGCTCAGTAGGGCAGCTCTGGGAAGACCCACAGACCTCACGGGTCTCTGACCTGGGTACTTCCCCACAGGCAGGAAACCTGCGGTCTTGTCGCATGAATTAACAGTTCATTTCAGACCACCAAAGAGCTGAAATAGAAGTCTTTACTTGAAAGTCTTTCTCTGATTTGTGATTTGTGCTACTTTATGGACATAAAACACAACTGGGTATCACAGATCTGTCTCTCCATCTGGTGGAGGCTGTTTCTTTAGATTGTTAATAATACATAGCAGATAGGTTATTAGTAATATTTTGTATTTTGCTTAACAGTTTCAATGTACCATGTGTTGGTGAATATAACATAATGGAAACTGCTTTCACAAAATATATTGAAATACATGCCAATTTGGGAGATGACACTCTAGGGTCAAAAACAGTTGGAATTTGTATCTGTCTCAAGGAGAAAATGAGATCTGGAGGATATAATTAGCAGTTTCTATTTTGAAGCGTCTTATTTTTCCTGAAAAAAGCAAAGACCCTCTACAAGCTGATGCATTAATCTCAGTGATTTCTGTCAAGTCCAGATATACTGGTGGCCAGACCATACCTCACTTCAGAATTAAGGAGTCAAGACATAGGACTTAGATCCTAACACATCTCCTACACAGACTTTGCTCAAGAGCTACCCTTGGGAAAGATGTTTAAAAGAATGTTAAATCCCCAACTCCCTCCAAAAGGATCTCTCCCTTAGTTCCTAACAGTCTCTGAATTTTACCCAGGAAATAATATTTCATGCAAGAAATATGAAAGACCATATATGTTTAGGTCCATGTAGTTTACCAACCTTCCAATACATTGGATTTAAAGGTTCATCTTTTTCAGAAAAGCTAACTTCTTCAAGTTTGGTGGGGAGTGGCAGAAAGAACAATTATAATTTTTACCTATTATACAATTTTGTTTAAGTAGAACCCTTTGATGGCTATGATTTCCTGAACAAATGTGATGCAGAAATGTGAGAGAAAAGCCAACTTTCCTATAGTTATTGAACAAATGACTCTCCACTAGGAAAGCCATTGAGAAGTTCCCCTGCCCCACTTTTTTCCCTTCTAAAATTCTAAATGTGTGTCTGTTGCTATGATGTTGCTAGGGAATCTGGTAATTGGAAGTATAGTCATGGGAGGGAAAAGGTTGAGATATATGAAGTAGGAGAAAAGAAACCCTGAGGGGCAGACTCTGAGCAGTTCCCCTCACCCTTCCTTTCCTAGGCTCACACTGAGAGCCAAACAATAATCACTCACTCTGTTGTTTGGTTGCTAAGTCATGTCTGATTATTTGTGACCCCAGGGACTGCAGCATGCGAAGTTTCCCTGTCCTCCACTACCTCCCGGAGTTTGCTCAAGCTCATGTCCATTGAGTTAGTGATGCCATCCAACCATTTCATCCTCTGTCACCCTCTTCTCCTGCCCTCAATCTTTCCCAGGATCAGGGTCTTTTCCAGTGAGTTGGCTCTTCACATCAGGTGGCCAAAGGATTGGGGCTTCAGCATTAGTCCTTGCAATGAACATTCAGGGTTGATTTCCTCTAGGATGGACTGGTTTGATCTCCTTGCAGTCCAAGGGACTCTCAAGAGTCTTTTCTAGCACCACAATTTGAAAGCATCAATTCTTCAGTGCTCAGCCTTCTTTATGGTCTGATTCTCACATCCGTACATGACTACTGGAAAAACCATAGCTTTGACTAGATAGATGGACCTTTATTGGCAAAATGATGTCTCTGCTTCTTAATACACTGTCTAGGTTTGTCACAGCTTTTCTTCCAAGGAGCAAGCCACTTACCTTGCTATAAATAGTATTTATCATATTACTGCCCAGAACAGCCTACACCAGGATCACTCTGAAGTCTACTTAAAGTCAAGAATTCTGAGACAGATCCATTCCAGACTAATTTCCTTTAGGTTGGGATTCGGAAATGCACGTATTAAATATGCGTCCAAGTTACTCTTAGGCATACTCAAGTTTGAGACACGCCACTGTTTAGTCAGCCCCAGCTACTATGTATTTGAATACATAGACTGGATGGCTTAAACAACAGATGTGGACTTCTATCAGTTCTGGAGGCTGGGAAGTCCAAGATCAAGGTCCCACCAGATTGGATTCCTGGTAAGAAGCCCCTTCCTGAAGAACCACCTTCTCCCTGAAGAACCACCTTCTCCCTGTGTCCCCCAATGGTCAAGAAAGAAAATGAGTTCTGGTCTCTTCCTCCTCTTACAAAAATACTAATCCCAATGCTGGAGCCCCTATTCTCATGACCTCACCTAAACCTAACCTCCAGAAGGTCCCATCTCCAAATATCACCACATCGGGGTTACAGCTTCAATATATGAATTTGGTGGCGTGACGAGAGAGACATTCAGTCAGTCCATAAACATTAGACTTAAGAAATGAGGCTCAACAAATACCCAGTGAATCACTGTACAAAACTATTCCCCACAGCAAGTCCACTTTAATTATATTAACAAATGTCCTGAGCCGCTTGCTAATTCTGTGAGCCTGAGAATTAATTAATTGTGTGTGCATGCTCAGTTGCCCAGTCATGTTCAACTTTTTGCAACCCTGCGGACTGTAGCCCGCCAGGCTTCTCTGGCCATGGGATTTTCCAGGCAAGAATACTGGAGTGGGTTGCCATTTCCTTCTCCAGTGGATCTTCCCAACCCAGGGATCAAACCCAAGTCTCCTGTGGCTCCTGCACTGGCAAGTGAACTCTTTACCACACAGCCACCTGGGAAGCCCAATTAATTAATTAAGTTCAGCTAATAAAGCACCATCTCTGTGAGTTCTATGAATATATTCATTTTCTGGAAACCTCATACTGTTTTCACTGCAAAGAAATTTTTTCTTCCTATCACCTGTAGTAAATTCCACTATGATATGCAAGCACATACAATACCTATCTTTTAGATGTTCTTATTAGGAAAACTTCTCATATTTGATCTTTCATTTCATATTTTAGAATGGCAATACTGGGATGTTAGAAAGGGAAGTTACTGGTATTTGAAGAAGGTCATCAAGGAAAATACTATTTCTATTTCTGAGAATAGAAATGCTTCTAGTTTGGTAATCGCACATGTAAAATTCCAGTTGTCTTTAAAACTAGATCCTTGTGAGCTAGAGGATGTGGGGAAGCACTGTTTTGTCACAGTCCTCCCCTTTGCCCTCCGGATTCGCAATAAAACAAAACAAAAACTTCATTTGGCAACTTCTTATACATTCTCCCCTCAGCTTCTAGTTCAGTTCAAGTGAATGGTTGCTTAGCTGAAGCTGGCAATCCTCACAAATACGGCCAAAGATAGTTTCCTGAGCAGCGTTCAGAACCACATGGGAAAAATGCAGGAGAGGGGAAGGAGAGGCAGGCAGCAGCGGGTGGGGGATGCTTAGACTGGACCACCAGCCTCACTTCCTAGGGGGTCCTGGCCAACTCTTTGTTCACTTGATTTCCACACTTTATAGACTTCCTGAGAAGAAAAGTGATAAAAAATAGAGCATTTCCCCCTACAAAATGTCAAATTTCTGAAAGCTACACCCTCTGGGATGGTTGCAGAGCTTTAACCTAATAATGGCACTTCCACGGGACTCTCTCCATTACACAATCGAGCTAAAGCTAAACACCCATTGCTACCCCAGATTTCCGGATTCTAGAAGGGATACCATGATTTCCCCAGACAAATGGTTTCAAGTCTTGGACATTTCCCTTCTGTTTGGTACTCTGTTATTTCTTCTTCTCTAGCTCATCTGTAAACTGTGTTCTTTTCTCTCCTACTGTGGCCAAATCCCTAGCCCAGGTTATCAGCACTTACTCTCAAACTTCTCCCACAGGTTATCTCATCCAGTCTCTCCCTCTCCCTGTATTATTTACTTGCCAGATATCTAATGAGTGCCTACTATGTGCCCACTGTCTAACCTAGAGATGTTACAACAGTGAACAGCAACAACCAAAAAAAAATTTTTTTTTAAGAATTTTTGTTCTCATTCACCTTCTACTAAATAGTGAGAGTCAGACAATAAAGAAGGGAACTGATGTGTGTGGAGAAAATACAATGATGTGATGTAAGAAAAGGCGGGGGGTGGGGGGAGTTGGAAAAGGTAACATTACTACCAGATGAATAACTGACTTTGCCATTCCATTCCTTGGTTTAAAAGGCATTAAAGATAAACCATTACTTAAAAAGGAAGTTTGAGTTTCCTAGCATGGCCATCAAGATCTTTAACAAGCAGCCTCCTGACATGCCTTTCCAACCTTTCTTCCTCAATACAAGCCTCTCCTTTACCCGGACCTTCTTTCCACACAAAAAGGAACTTTGAGTATCTTTTTAAGCCCCAACTTCATTTAGAATGAACTTTCTTCTTCCTTTCTACAAACCTAAATTTCAAGGCCAATTTCAAATCTCACCTCACTGAAGTTCATACTAATGATACTTTCCTATCAAGGCAAATTTTCTCCAAAATATTCATGTGATCCTTGTCATCTAGGGTCTTTGAATAGTGAAATATTTCTGTCCTGAGCAAACAGGACAACCTGTACTGTAGGGAGAGCAGTAGTTCAAAGAATAAAATCAGAAGGTAAATTTATTTTTATTTCACATTGCCCCTCTTAAATGCATTCAGTAAGCTACATTACACTCTGATGTAATAAAACAATACACTTTAATTGCAAAGCAGTCTCCATTTGCAAACTGAGTATGCCTGGACCAATATAATAATTAAAACTTTGAACTTTGAGTTGAATCTCCTCTCTGTTCCCAGCAGGAGCCTATTTCAGGTCAGAAGTTGAGGAAGAAAGCACCACCGCTTCTAAGGTTCTCTTCCGCCCTTTCTTGTCCCTCTTACCAGCACAAGCTCTGAGTCTTCCAAGGACAGAGTTGGGCGTAGTCAGGAGACATGGGAAGTAAGTTCTTACCTAATAAGGTTCCTAGTCTCTGGGCCCTCAGATTTTTAAAGTGTGAGAGAGAGAGAGAGAGAGAGAGAGAATGTGTGTGTTGTTAAGACTTCTTTTTCTATGGCTGGGAGTCTCTCACCTCAGATTTCTTGACACAAATTTTCCTTTGTCTCAGCACACCTCCTCAGCTCTGGCTCTTTCAGCAGTCCATCCTGCCCAGAGTCTCACTTTTGCCCCTCCTGTCCTTTCTCTTGGGCTGGAACCCCCTTTGTCTGTCTCTCCTCTTGAAATGACTATGCAAATACGTGTTTGTGGAATTTATGAGTTTGGTAATACAGTCTAAGTAGAAAAGATTTTAACGTTTTTATAATCCAGAAAAATGTTTTTATGAGGCTACCTGTATAAAGACTTACAGAAACCAATGCCTATGAAATAATTTAAGATGTAGAATATCCATGTTTCCCTGCCAAGAATTAGCTCCAAAAGGACAAAGGTCTTGTCTTTTTCAGCAGCCTATAATGATGACTGGAACATGTAATAATAATTGAAAATGCAAGTGTTAGTTGCTCAGTCATGTCTTTGCAACCCCATGGCCTGTAGCCCATCAGGCTCCTCTGTCCATGGGATTCTCCAGGCAAGAATACTGGAGTGGGTTGTCATTTTCTTCTCAGGGGAATCTTCCCAATCCAGGGAATGAACCTGTGTCTCCTGCATTGCAGGCAAATTCTTCACCATCTGAGCCATCAGGGACCCATATTTAATAAATGAAGGAATCCTACTTCAAGTTTTACATTTACTCACTGGCTATCTTCCACACTGAAATATTAACATTAATTATTTTCTTCATATCTCATACCTTAAAATATAAGAATTACTATTAAAAGGATTACTTCCAATCCATAAATTATACCATTTTCCTAAAGGCACTTTGAACCCAAACAAAAGAATGCCATATAACAATTTTTAATTTGGGCATGAAAAGTGATATCAATTGAATTCAATCAGTCTTTACTGAATGTCTATTATATTCAAGGCACTGTACAAGGTACTGAGGAGAATACAGAAAAGAAAAAGTTACCATGTCTTCCTAAGAATTTATCATCTTACAGGAGAGATAGGATATGTGCATATGTGACTATAGTAGCAGGAACATTCAGGAGTTGAACTGTGAGGCCCTAGAGTGAGCAATAATGCTTGTGGCTGGCAGAAATGCAGAAAGTATCATATTTAAAAACTTGCTTCTGTCCTGGACCTTAAACAATGGTTAAAATTTCAGAAAGTGCAGAGAGTCATTCTAGACTGATGCAAAACAAAGGTAGAGAGACGGTGTGGGGAAACTCCTTGGGGAGCAGCGTGTGAGCTGGCTAAGCTGAATTGTGGGGTATCTGTAGTTCAGAGGAGGTACAGCTCTGAGAGCGGACAGAACAATGATTAATCTCTCTCCAGTGCATGCTAAGTCACTTCAATCCTGTCAGGCTCTTTGCAACCCCATGGACTGTAGGCTGCCAAGCTCCTCTGTCCATAGGATTCTCCAGGCAAGAAGACTGGAGTGGGTTGCCATTCCCTTCTCCAGGATATCTTCCCAACCCAGGAATCAAACCCTCATCTCTTCGTGTGTCCTGCATTGGCAGGCGGGCTCTTTACCACCAGCACCACCTGGGAAGCCCCACATGTCTCCTGTAGGCCAAGGGAAACCTCTGAAAGAATATGAGCAGGGGGATCTTCAAGCACAACGTGAAGACAACTCTGAGGAAATAAAGGTTTGGGAGTCAGGGAGACGAGCTGGCTCGTATGGCAGCCATTCAGGTGAGAGGTAATGATGGCCTAAACTAGGGCAGCGGCAACGGGACTAGAAAACAGAATGAATTGAACAGACACAGAGATGGAAGTGCCTGGTAGGTAAGAAATAGCTATTGGGTAAAAAACACCAGCCAACACAATTAAGCTAATTGTCTTCCTCCTCCTATAATAGGAAGGGCCATGCAGTATCAAATCCCAGATTTAATAAAGGGAAAGCAGGGGAGGGTTAAAAGGCTATTTTTTTAGGAACTTGAGTGGAAAGAAAATGTAATATTCCAGGTGCTATTTACAAACAAGACTTAGAAATGAAATCAATATTTTCCACGTGATATGATCTGATACTATTTATCCACTGATAGTAGGTTAAACCACCATGGTCTCTCATCAACCTCCTTGACTTATGTCTTCTATATCCATCCACAGGCTAGAGTCAGAATGATCTTAACACAAATCTGAGCATGTTTCCCTTTGCTTGAAACTCTCCAAAGATTCTCCACTGCTCTCGGGATAATCAGATCTTGCTTTACCTGGCCCACTATGATCTGCATTTGTTTCCAGCTTTACATTCCATCCCTTTCAACTCTCGCCTCTTCTTCCCATCAAATGGAACAGCTTGAATGCCTTCCCCTTTCTCTCCCCCGAGGCCTTCTCATAGCTGGGCAACTTCCCAGAACCTGGGCACACTCAGTTTGAATTTTCAGGGCTTCATTAGAATTCTAGACCACTCCTGACGGTCTATAGTTCTTGATGCACGCCTCAAACTCCCTGTACTTCTCTTTATGATAATTGTCTATTTCCCCACTGGAGTCTGTAAGTGCTAATAAGACAGAGACCACGCCTGCTTATTCACAGCTGGGTCTCTGTTGCCCAGCAGAGCAAATCGCACATAGTAGACGATCAATAAATTCTTATTGAATCAATGGAGTAAAGGTTTAATTAAATCACTCTGGGACTCATTTTCCTCATTTTAAAACTCAAGTATTGATGTTTAAAATAACTTTTAGTCATATAGTTCCTACAAGTAAACTTTGTCAATAAAGAGGATGGAATTCAGCATCCCAAGTTGAAATCAGTATCGTACTACAGTGAAAACATCAGTGGGTCCTATTTATAAATTTATATTTTAATTGCTGTTTAAATAGGAAAATCCTTGAAGGGATGGACTGGGAGTTTGGGGTTGGCAGATGGGAACTATTATATATAGAATGAATGGACATCAAGGTCCTACTGTATAGCACAGGTAACTATATTTAATGTCTTGGGATAAATCATAATGGAAAAGAATATAAAAAAGAATATATATATGTGTATAACCGAGTCACTGTGCTGTATAGCAGAAATTGACACAACACTGTAAGTAAACTATATTTCAATTGAAAAAATAAGTAGCAAAATAATTAATAACAATGCTAGTGATATGTTTCCCTATTCCTCAAACTGTCCTCATTTTGCAAACATTTCTCTTCACTTCATCTTAAACAGTGAGATCTAAGTAACAAGGAGATAGAGAAAAATAACCATAAAAACAGATTTTTCCCAAGAAAGTCACCTTCCAGGCAGATTTCCTCTTCCCCAGAATTCTCATAAATGGAAATACATTTCAGACATTTTCATAAAAGAGGATGCAGAAATCTCATCTGGTAATACTAATTCCTACCAGCTCAAGTGAATAACACCTCAAGGTGTTCCATTTAATGCAATCTCTGTCACAATACTTTTCTAAAATAAAACAAATGTGGCTCACACACATATTCTATACAGTATTTTTAGGAGAATTAGAGGGATACTGTGAAAAACAATGACTTTTATTGAGTACTTACTATATGCTAGGTACTGCTTATTTGCTTTAGTTATATTAACTCATTTAATCCTCACAATAGCCACTTGAGGTAGGTACTATTATTATTCCCATTTTCCAGAGGGGGAACCCGAGGCACTAACAAAAGTTTACATGGTAAGAGTATAGCTAGGATTTGGACCCAGCAGTTTTAGCAGATAAATTTGACCAGCTAACTATACTGCTTCTCTCACAAAATCATCTCTAAACTAAAATGTGTAATATGCAAGAAACATTCACAATAACCATCTTATATTCCTTGATTTGAAAAACAATACAAAACCTGGTGACATTCTGAGCTCTCTGTGGACAATAAAAATCAGAAATATACACAATGGAATGTTACTCAACTATTAAGAAGAATGCATTTGAATCAGTTCTAATAAGGTGGAAGAAACTGCAGTATTAGGCAGAGTGAAGTGAATCAGAAAGAAAAACACCAATACAGTATATTAACGCATATATACGGAATTTAGAAAGATGGTAACAATGACCCTAAATGCAAGACAGCACAAGAAACACAGACGTAAAGAACAGACTTTTGGACTCTGTGGGAGAAGGCGAGGGTGGGATGGTTTGAGAGAATAGCATTGAAACATGTATATTACCATATGTGAAATAGATCACCAGTCCAGGTTAGATGCATGAGACAGGGCGCTCAGGGCTGGTGCACTGGGATGACCCTGAGGGATGGGGTGGGGAGGGAGGTAGGAGGGGGGTTCAGGATGGGGAACACATGTACACCCATGGCTGATTCATGTCAATGTATGGCAAAAACCACTACAATAATGTAAAGTAATTAGCCCCCAATTAAATAAATTTTTTAAAAATCAGTAATATAGTCAGACATTGGCCCAATTTACTAATACCATTAGCAGAATATGTTTGTTTATGTTTACTGTTTTCACCTAAAGCTTTCTACTTCCAGTAGCTTGAGACTTAGCTAAAACTAAAAGAATCACTTCTAAAACTTTATATCTTTACAAATAATTCGTTCTTTTCATTTCTAGAATTTGCCACTCCTTGAAAAGGCAAAGTGACAATGCTTTTAATCTATTTATTATCAAGAGACAATTTAAAGAAAAAAAGTCACTTCCCTTATTTTCTGGAGAAAGAAAAGATGTCTGATTATTTTGTGTATAACAAACATAACTGGTACACAGTGAAACCAGTGGTCAGGAAGAGGGAATTGTCCTACTTTATTCATTTCCCTGTCCATCCAGCTCTCAGAATAGGTATCTTTACATCTATCTAATCTTTGAATTGATTTATTAAGCTGAGTTTACAAGTTAAAGAGGAAGAGGTCCTAAGGAGATAATTACGGGAATACAAATCAAGAGAGACAACTTTGAAAGAACAGTAATTCTGCTTCTTGCAACTGACCTTAAATCCCTAGGAGGAGAACAGAACAGCTTAAAGCAACCTTTTCTCTCTATTCAGAAGTGATCGTGAATTAATTGTGCAGTTTAGCTGAACTTTGTTTTCCCTTGTATCCTAGGAGAAGATCTCTGACAGACTGGGAATTTTTGCTTGTTTGTAATGTAAACTCAATATCTAGAGGTAGTTCTTCACACCACATGGGCTCATTGGAAAGCTCTAATTCCCAAAACAAACAAAGAGAAAAAGCTGAACAAAATAATCCACCAGCAAAAGGGAAAAAGAAAATAGAATGCTTGAAAAAAAAAAACAACTTCTTAATCATTTGATTTTAAATAATTCCTGAGAACAATTCTGGTGACACCAGAAGTCTGACAACAATATTCAATCTTGCTCATCAATGAAGGCATATAACTCTTGTGGTTCACATGGCTTTATTACTTGCCAGGGTAATAAAAGCACTTAGTGAAAAATTTGTCTATATTTGGTATATCAACTAGTCCATGTAGTTCTAGCAAAGAGGAAGTCAGAGCATTTGATGATAAATACTCCAGCACTGCTAAGCACTAACTTTGATAGTAAAAATTAGAGCTTTATAATTTTAGTTTTCTCAAATGGATTATTTCCATGCATGCACGTATCATTTCAGTTAGGTAATATTAACCTTATGATGCTAATTCTATGACTTTTTTCATTTAACCATGACAGCTTTATCCATCCATTCAACTGCTACTTATCAAGCACACATATTGAGTTTGTTAGGCATATTTGAGTATGTCAGACACTGGCAAGCAAAAACAAAAAGCAAACAAAAAAATTGGTCCTTGCCTTCAAAGATCTTTATTTACAATTTTAAAACTCTACATTTTATTTCTTTTTAAGTATAAGTGGTATCATTGTCCTGGATCTGCTTCCTCGAGCTTCCCTGAAACAATGCCAGAGGCTTAAGACTCACCCCAAACAAACTCCCTTTCCTGTTTTCTTAGTAAGAAGATTTTCTTAATGCTTTTATAAAGAAAAATGTGTTGCCATATAAAGGACAAAGGTGACAACCGAGGGAATGCTCTGGGGGTCAGGTCTTTAATATCTTGGTATACGTATAACTCTCTATTTATTGTAACTTAATGTATCTTTGGCACATCGATTTATTATTTCCAGAAACTTGGACTAAGTACCTTCTATGTCTGAGACCTGCGGTTGGTGCTGGGGATCTGTACATTTGACCTTCTGGTCCTACAAGTAGAATTTACAGAAAATAAGTCACATGGATAGTGTTTAACTTATTAATGACCATATATATGCTCAGGATTTTTAAAAATTCAAGAGGTACTCAGTGGAATGTCGACTCCAAGAATCATATTTTCTAATGTTCTTTTCCTGAGGTTAGAAAGAATTTGGTCTAATTAAGAAGGCATGGTATTCTCTGACAATTAAAACAGGAATCTGAATCAAAAGGCACTGGAAGACATATATGGGACCAATTTGAACTTCACAAAATAAAAAGCGTTTTTGCTGCCAATTTTGTTCTGAAATTATTTGCAAGATGTATTTTGTAAATGACTTATCAAAAATCTTTAAACCAGTCAATAAGTCAACTGAAGCTAGAAACTACACTAGCTAGTAAATTGATTTGCTATTATTCCTCCATACAGCAAAATAGGTTCTTTCTTTTCACAGTTTAATGTTCCTATAATTGTGATAAAATTAAATTTATGTGCATACTTTATGTAACAGTTTTTTTTCAAAATTATTCTTAAATTCATAGTGAATCTTATAATGAATGGTATCAGAGTTAAGGAAATATATTTAGCTGCAAGCAGGCTAATTTCCTATCTTGTAAACTGTATGTTTCATAATAATTGCAAATAACTTAATCTAATTTACTTTTAAATGCTTGACATTATGCTACAAATATAACGATAAACTCTTTTCTATCATATACTTTCCAAATCAAATCACTTGCTTTGAAAAACCTCATTACCAGAATCAGAAATTCTCTCTCAAAGCCTTCATTAATTCTGCTTGAAAATAAGAATGGTGTCTTATTCATCTCTATACATTTCTTGTAGGGAAAGCCATAATCTGCTATTTCTATATTGCTGGAGTCTACAATAATGCCTTAAAACAGTAAATAATTGTTGAGTGAATAAATGATATGCTGGAGGAAGAAATGTAAGAATAAAGACCTTGGATACAATGAGACCACAATAAATATGTGTTGAATTACAGTAAGTTGCTTATGTTGACTGACAGGTTATATTGCCATAATTCAGTGAAAAAATTTTAAGATCTTTCTATAGTGTTTGCCTTGATACCATAAAGAGGCAATTAATAAATGCTAATGATTTAAAATTTTATTTCAATATCTAATTTCATGTATATCTAAAATGTATGTACTTAAGAGTCTTGGTATTTCAGTCTTTTGCTCAAACATTCCTGTCATATACTCAACAATTTTTATGATATTGTCTGTTAAAGAATGTCCCCTGAGTAACCTTTATCTTAAAGATGAATTTTTGAAGATATAAACTTCTTATGAAATACAACCTTCTCAGTAATTACTCTCTGCACATAGTCTGATATTAAATTGTTTTTTAATGTATCCTTGCCTTCCTACTTTATCCTCGGCACATCTAACCCCCAACAGCCATGAGAGCCAAACCTAGCCTTTTGTCTCTAAACTGAACTTCTCCATTCAGACTCTTGACTGCAGTCTACCATTTTTGCTGTAGTTTTTACTCTACTGAGTTAAAGCAGCACATCAAATCAAAAAACTGGCTCAAAGTCTGGGCTAGTATAAAGAAACACATTTTAATACAATGGATGAAAATTGAACAGTATTTTTTTTTCCCAAGTGCTTGGTCTCAGTGACTCCTCGCTAGAAATTAAAAATGTATTTGTAGACCACTTATTATCTGGTAGCAGAGACCATTTCACCAACAACATCACTTGGAGTAAAAACGGTAAGTAGGGAAAAACAGAGGCTCTCAGACCAGGTCCTTGTTGTTTGTTGTACAGTCACTTGGTCGTGTTTGACTCATAGTGACCCCACGGACTACAACATGCTGGGCTTCCCTGTTTTTCCCTATCCCCTGAGTTTGCTCAAACCCATGTCCACCGAGTTGATGATGCCATCCAACCATCCTAGAGATGTTTTCCCAGGAGAAGGCAGTGGTAAACTGTACTGCTATGGCCTGGGAGAGCAAGTTGGCTGAGAAAATGTATGGGACCAATGCTTTGGCATCTTGATCCTAAAAACTATTGAGATCAACATGTTTAGTATCTTAAGAGCCATTAGACGTTAACACGGAGTAGAGAGAGAAAAAACTGGAGAAGACCGAGTTGAAAACTGGATTTGAGGAAGTAGAAACAGTGATTTCTTCTCATTTGTATAGTTTTGCAGTTTGGGTGGGCAAAAAAATGAAATAGTAGCTGAAGGGGAATGTGGATCAAAAGAAAATCTATAGCTCTTCAATACTGGGACTTCTCAGGCAGCACTAGTGGTAAAAAAAAACAAAACAAAACAAAAAAAAGTCTGCCAATGCAGGAGACATAAGACATGTGGGTTTGATCCCTGGGACAGGAAGATTCCCTGAGTAGGAAATGACACTCCACTCCAATATTCTTGCCTGGAAAATTCCATGGGCAGAGGAGCCTGGCAGGCTACAGTCCATGGGGCTGGAAGAATCAGACATGACTGAGTACAGTTTCAATATATACAATATATTATATGACTAAAATGTATTGATACAGTTTTCAGACTGACTGAATCATATGACATAATTCCTTGAAGAAGAAATTGTAGTATTAGGGCCAGATCAAATGGCTTCATAAATATTGTCAAGAATTTTGTATATAAGATTTTGAGCTTAGGGTATGGGTAAGCCATTTAAGTTCAGGCCAGGGGAACTTATTATCTAGTGGGGGAGAGATGGATCAATCAAATGTATCAAAGAAATATGAAACTGCAACTGCAATGGATGCTAAAAATAAGAGATCTATGATGCTGTGGGACCATATAATAAGAAGGCTTTATATCACAGAAGTAGGTTCCCATGAAAACACTGACTAGTCAAGGATAAGTAAGGGAGGAGGGGAGGAAATCAGACTGTAATCAGTAGGCTGAGCAGGAGCGTAGACCCTTTGAGAGTGAGAGCATGGCTTCTATGAAGAACTGAAAGGTCAAGGTGACTAAAATACTGAGGGCAGTGAGCAGCACTGTATATGCTGACAGCTAAAGTGTTAGCTGCTCAGTCATATCTGACTCTTTGCAACCCCATGGACTGTAGCCTCTGTCCATGGGATTCTCCAGACAAGAATTCTGGAGTGAGTTGCCATTCCCTTCTCCACAGGAACTGAACCTGGGTCTCCTGCATTGCAGGTGGATTCTTTACCGTCTGAGCCACCAGGGAAGCCTGTACATGCTGAGGGTTATCCTTATCCTGAGAACAGTGGGAAATCATTCAAGTACTTAAAGCAGAAGTGGGGTCATTCATTCTTTTATTTTTTAAAAAAGAGCCCTCGCTGGAATCTGGAGAATGGATGAATGGATTGAGGTCAGAGAGGTCAACTGGATACAGATTGATCTCTTCTGAAACTTTCGTAACTGTACAGAACACAGAAGACGGGAGCTTCGGGAAAGTTGACAGATTTTGAAATGAGGAAGCAGGTGATTTAGAGGAAAGTTTTAATAGTTAGAAAGTAAAAGGATGGTGACATATGGGTTATGGATATTAGACATCATCTTGATATTTATACAGTTGTTCAGGATATTCACAATGAATCAAGCAATCAATCAATAAAGATTTATCAAGTGCCCACTATGACAACAATCCATCATTCCTTTTACGGAAGGTTTCAAATTATTTATGCATTGGAAATAGAGATCGGATTCTAGACATTGTTTATCTCAATTGTTTTTGACATGCTAAAAAGAAACAAGCCATTGTTGATGAATATCCATTGTGTCCTAGGGATCTGGGGACAAACACCGCATTCAGAAGCTATAAGAGGCTTATCCAAAAGAGATGACAAAATCATCTCTACCCAGCACAGCCTGCACAACTATGGTGCAAGCAGATGAAAGTTGCAGTTGGCTGAGAACACATCAAGGGTAAATCACCAACACAACTGCAAGATTCAATCAACACTCTCACCTCCTCCTGACACAGGAGAACACGTAAACCAAGTCACACATATCATAAGTTCCACTCTTAATGACTGAGGGGCAGTGACAGTATTAACCTTGGGGAGGCCTGGCCAGCATCGAGAAAGACCGATTTGAAAATATTACAAAGATAAGCTTTCATATTTCTCTCCCCCAACTCTCTGGGAAAGATGGCTAAGACTTCACATTAAATCTAACGAGTCTTACAGCACAAGAATTCTATTCTCAGCATCACTATTGATTATGGTAGCTTTGGAAGTCTGCTTAGAAAGACACATTTTTCATTAGTCAAAGTATTACCTGATACGTGAGGAAATAATTTTTTTTTTTGGTTCTGTTTTTTTCCACTGTTAACAAACTGAAGGTATTTAAGAGAAAAAACACAGTGAGGAAGATAAGTTTCACACTCGATGCTGGAAGAACCAGCTATGAATACAGATTCTACCATTCGTAAACTGTGTTATCCTGAAAGATATTTTACTTTCTTCAAATCTCAGTATACTATCTACCTCACAAGGCTATTCAGATAAGGGAAGGTAACAAATATAAAAATACTTGATGGGGCCTGGTACTTAGTAGGTGCTCATGAAATGTCAGCTGAAACTTACCAAGGCTCCATCACCTCTGCCCCTAAAGTAATATCCACTCAAGATTCTTAGCCTTCATTCCAATAGCAACAGGACCCCACCATCCATCTATATCAACACTCTTTTTATAACTCTGTATGGATACTAATTAAAACAGATTCCTTCATCAAATGATTTCCATCTATCTTTTTAGAATTTTCTACATAGATCCTACTATGAATTCTATAGGTTTCTGTATCTACCATATGTTCTATTTCTTATGTTTATGAAGATTGTGTTATCTAAGTTGAAGAAAATGAAGATTTCATATAAATTATCATTTGGTGAAGGAAGCAAAATAACAGAATATTTCCTGGCTTCTTTCAGGCTGAACTGCTGTAGCTTTAATAACTTCTGCACTGCAGTGATTATGAAACTAATGCGTATTTTTAAATGTTAACTGAGAGTGTCAGACGTTTACTTATATTCGGCAAAATCTTAGGAAGAACAAGTTTGAGGGCTACACAATAACGTGGGCTGTTAGACATATTTTCTGTTATTCACATTTTGTGAAGAGTCTTTAGCCTCTAATCATTTTTTATCAAAATTTTTGTAATATCTACTTTCTGAGAGGTGTGAAGTCAGAAATAAGAACTTGATGTTAATGTTAATTACAGGAGCAAGTTGAATGTATTTTAACAAAAGCATGAGATATTGAAAGTTAAATAATTCCTTAGAGACTTTAAGCTTCACTTAATAGACAGAGGGGTCTAGAGGAAAATTTGTGAAATTAATAATCCATGTTATAGAGAGAAAGAACCTTGCATCTCACAAGCACAGACAATGATCTGATTAGCTTTCCTTTTCTCTCTAGTCACCCCGGAAAATGTCTTATTCATGGAAGCAAATGGAAAGATGCTTCAAGAAATCACACAGCTTCTTTACAGCCAAAAACAAGACTCCATTCCCCAAACATCACCTCTCAGTGTAACACAATTAACCTTAAGAAAATTAAAATAAGCTCCTTAGAACTAGTATGTATAATCATCAATATGTTTGTGGGTTGTGTTTTTTTTGTTTTTTTTTTTTTTCCTTTTTCCACCTAAAACCTGAGCAACGCTAAATGATGGGTTTTATATTTAGAAGTGAATTTCCCTCGCTGGAAGACAGAACATAATCTCTTGCAGTTTATTTTGTTTTCTTTCTTCTCCACATTCCCCAAATAGCCCTTCAAGTTTCAGAACCCCTTTTCTTCTAATGAATTGTAGTATCCAAACCAGCTATTGCGGGGTTTTTTTTTTTTTTTAATGAGAAAATTAGCTTATTCATGAAGCACATTCTTTTAAAAGGATTAAGATGCAGACACGGATGGGCTTAATGGTATTTTATCAGGGCAAATTAGGAAAGGCATTCAGAGTTGCAGCCCCCTTGATGAGCATCCTCTTACCTACTCTCATTGCTTCTGTTCATTCCATATGGATACCTGTTCCTGGCAAGTGATCCACTTCGTGAATTTCTTGCCAAAATTCACACCAGATATTTTGTTGTATAACTTAACTACCCAGAATAAATCTTTGACGTGAAGGTTGTCATAGGAGACTATGAAATAATATGAGTAGGAACATTTATATAAAGCATATTTCTTCCCGGAAGTTTGATCTCTTTTTGAGCTCAGTGTCTTTGACAGGAAGGAGGCAGCAGGAAGCAACTTATCAAATCAAAGACTTGTGGATCTTCTCTAGTGCAAATGTCAAAATCCCTCAAAATTGTTTTGTAAAATGACTGATGTCCCACATATCCCAGGTAACTAACAAGGCAGTACTTTCACATCTGACCTGAATAGTAGAGTTGCCTGACTGACCCAGATTGTCGCAGAATTAAGGGCAGAGGACAGTGGATGATTCAACTAGGTTCCTGAAGCAGACGGGGTGGGGGAATACCTGTGTTTTGAGATATATGATACCAGGTAGGGAGTACTTTGCTTTTAGTGGAGAAAAACTAGTGCGCCTCACAGTCAGAAGCCTAATTTATCCTTTAGTGTTTCCCCTAGCCTGCTGTGCTACCTGCCTTTTTCTGATTTCATCAGGTAGAAGGTTATTTCAATAGACATTTAGCAAAGCTTTAACCCATTATATCATCTATGTGACCTATTTTTCAATAGAGCAATAGCTTAACATTTCAGCCACTTTAGGGAAGAGTGGAGGTTCCGGCTGCTTCATTCTGCTCTCTGAGATGCTCCCTGGAGTAGAGATAGCACAGCAAAACTTTGCTGCTGCTAAGTCGCTTCAGTCGTGTCCGACTCTGTGCGACCCCATAGAGGTCCACCAGCCCACCAGGCTCCCCCGTCCCTGGGATTCTCCAGGCAAGAATACTGGAGTGGGCTGCCATTTCCTTCTCCAATGTGTGAAAGTGAAAAGTGAAAGTGAAGTCACTCAGTAGTGTCAGACTCTTAGCAACCCCATGGAGTAGGCTACCAGGCTCCTCCGTCCATGGGATTTTCCAGGCAAGAGTACTGGAGTGGGGTGCCATTGCCTTCTCCCAGCAAAACTGAGGACACTCAAAACAGTGTTCTACCCACCACCCATCCATTGAATACCTTGGCCCCAGTCTTTATATCAAAGTCATTTCTGCCTGAGTCCAGACCTCCAGGAAACTCTTAACACAACTTTCAGCTGCTGAAGTGCTCTGCTCCTGAGAAATGCCAGTTGGAACAGAAAGGTATGAAGTCCGTTATAAAAGCGGCATTGCTTTTTTATTACAAGCTACAGGGATTATTCATCAAGCCTTCCCAGTCACTTTCATCCAATCAATCAACAGCAGGCTCTTTAAGCAGACACTGGAGGGAACCACTTACAGTGAGGAGGGAAATTCTGGTAGCTAATCAGAGCCTTTCTTTTCTCCCTTGTTTTTTTATTCATAGTTCCCCTATTCCCCTTCACCCCTTTTTTCCCCAGTCCTCCAAGTCTGACCATGTTTGGTGAAAAATTTTTCCTGATTTATAGATACAAATTAAAGGCAAGTGACTTCATTAGATTCTTAACTCTGCCTGCCATATTGCTGTTGATCTGTTTTTGCATGTCTTGGTTATTTCAATTGTCAGCCATAATAGTAACAGGAGCACATTCTAATATAGTTTCAAATATTCTCCTGGCAAGCTTTTACCCTGCTACTACATCCTTATGATTCTTTAAGTTTCCAAAAACAGCCAAAATGACAAAATATTTTTTATTTTGTTTTTGTTATATAGGCCACCAGTTACAAACAAATTTAGGAAATCAGCAAGCTTGTTTTCATGTGAAAATGTACACACACATACAGGTTAAGTTCACTCAGAGGCAGGCTAAGTTTTAATTCTCCTTTCATTCATGTTGGCATTAAAGTGGTAGAAATTAATTCCAACCACCCTTTCCCCACCCCACTGCATGGGTTTTACACCCTTTGATGGTGTTGTTTGGGCTTTTCTCTCACATGCTAATGAGGCATTCACTTTAGCTGCCACAACTTCATATAATCCCTGGGCAATTCTCACACTTCCTAATGACCTCTTCTTTAGAGACCAGTGAATCCTGGAGGAGAGGGGGAGAGGGAAGTGAATGACTGGGCTAGTGTAGACCTATCCTGAAAATAGATTCACTCTGGAAGAGTAACAGTTGCTAAAGAAGAGAGTCCTTGCTACCAGTCATGTACAGACTGTCCACACCGTACCCAGAGCAAACCACTGTAGATTTCCTGCGGCCTGGTTAATCATCGAGTGGGGATTTCAAGGGAAAAATAAAGAAAGTCTATCTCCTGGGAGCCTTGCCTTTTATCCAGTGGATATTCCTTTAATATGGATTTTACAAATGTCCAAAGACCAAACTACTGTAGTTCACAATCATGGGTGAAAAGCCCTGATTAAGCTGGGTAAAAGGTGAAATATGGGGGGAAAAAAGCTCACCTTTCTATACCAGGGAAGTGAATGTATTCTCCACAGAGTCTCCTGAGGCTCTCAAGACCTTCACTAGTGTCCATTCCTTCCTCAAGCAACTTTTGGAAAATATCTAGTTGGAGGTATAGCCTCTCCAGTGGAGAAACTGAAGCCCAAACTGAAGATGCTGAACCAGTAGTTTCCATATTAGTTGCACATTAGTGCGGGCATGTTCAGTCGCTCAGTTGTGTCTGACTTTTTGTGATCCCAAGGACTGTAGCCTGCGGGGCTCCTCTGTCCATGGAGATTCTCCAGGCAAGATTACTGGAGGGGATGGCCATTTCCTCCTCCAGAGGACCTTCCCAACCCAGGGATGGAACCCGCATCTGCATCTCTTGTGTCTCCTGCATTGGAGGATTCTTTACCACTGAGCCACCTGGGAAGTCGAAATCACATCAGCATCACCTTCAAAAGCTCTCCATGCCCACACGTCACCCCAGGCTGATTAAATCAAGACCACTGGGGTCTGAGGCCCAGGCACCGGTATTTTGTAATGCATGATTCCAATCAACAGCGAAGGTTTAAAAACACAACTCTGCAAGTCAAAGCAAGAACAAGTACTGACAACCAAGCACACAGGGACACAAGATTGGCTCTGCCGCTGACAGCACCTCTGCTCAACACTGTCCATGTGACATCTCTCTCGTAGGAACATGTTTCCCAGATCGAGAGTGAGAAAATCCTTACACTTGGCTACTCATCTTTACACAAATCTGTTTTCTAATATTTCTTGTACCTCACAAGTGGATCCTTAGAAGCTGTGAGTGACTGTCTTCAGGGTGGTATGATCCTTATTTTGTCTTCCAAAAAGGCAACCATAACCAGTGGTAACCACTGCATAGGAAAACGTTTTTAAAATAATAATTGGAATTTCTTAACAATCATCCATGTTTTCCCTTATATATTCCCCATTAAATTGACTCCATCTCTTCCATCCATGAGTTGAGTTGAGTTCAGTCCCTCAGTCGTGTCCAACTCTTTGTGACCCCAAGGACTGAAGCATGCCAGGCCTTCCTGTCCATCACCAACTCCTCGAGTTTACTCAAACTCAGGTCCACTGAGTCAGTGATGTCATCCAACCATCTCATCCTCTGTTGTCCCCTTCTCCTCCCACCTTCAATCTTTCCCAGCATCAGGGTCTTTTCCAACGAGTCAGTTCTTTGCATCAGGTGGCCAAACTATTGGAGTTTCAGCTTCAGCATCAGTCCTTCCAATGAATATTCAGGACTGATTTCCTTTAGGATGGACTGGTTGGATCTCCTTGCAGTCCAAGGGACTCTCAGGAGTCTTCGCCAACACCACAGTTCAAAAGCATTAATTCTTCAGCACTTGGCTTTCTTCATAGTCCAACTCTCACATCCATATATGATTACTGGAAAAACCATAGCTTTGACTAGATGGACCTTTGTTGGCAAAGTAATGTCTCTGCTTTTTAATATGCTGTCGAGGTTGATCATGGCTTTTCTTTCAAGGAAGAAAAGTCTCTCAATTTCATGGCTGCAGTCACCATCTGCAGTGATTTTGGAGCCCCAAAAAATAAAGTCCGTCACTGTTTCCATTGTTTCCCCATCTATTTGCCATGAAGTGATGGGACCAGATGCCATGATCTTAGTTTTCTGAATGTTGAGTTTAAGCCAACTTTTTCACTCTCCTCTTTTACTTTCATCAAGAGGTTCTTCCATCCATAAATATACCCAATTTTAAAAAAATTGTATCAGAAATTCTTCCTGAGGCTGCATATTCCTTCAACTCTCTGCTCTCATTTTACCTTTATAATTAAACATAATATAAGAGCAGAGTTACTTAGTCTCTCCATTTACTATCTCCACTTAGTCTCACAATTCATTGCCCCTTACCTTTCTGTCATGTAATTTTTGTCCCCACCACTCTGATGAATGATGTCTTTAGTCCCAGATTCACAATGAACTCCTCATCCAATGAGCACCAGTCCAGCAACTTCTCCTCAGTTTTAAGACTTGAAACACTCCAGCACGCATTACTTTAAAGTGCCTTTTAAACCATCCTCATCACCCCGGCTTCTTTTCCCTTTTTTTCTTGTCCACGCCAAACAGCATGTGGGATTTTAGAGGTATTGAACCTGTACCCCTTGCATTGGCAGCTCAGAGTCTTAACCACTGGACCACCAGGGAAGTCCCCCGGGTTGTTTTCTACTGTTGTGTCATCTTTTCCTGATTTTGTCCCTTTCGCGTAACGTTTTACCAAGTTCTTTCTTCCGTTCTTTTTTCTTTTGGTACCAAGAAATGTGAAACTAAGGTCTACAAAATTTTTTACCTTTGTGTTTGCACATTTTTCTGGTCAAGGAGATACAGAGCTGTCATCATATTCTGCAAGAATTTCATAACTCAAACAGGGCAAAGAACTCAAAATAACCTCACTTCATCAGGAATCGTATTGACTCCTATGGTAGCAACGGTCAACTTCTAAGCTGGTAACTTCAGGTGCTGAACTTCTCTCCCTTCCAAATGCCAGGTGTACATTTCCAAATGTCTGCCAGGCACTTCTACAGGAGAATCACAGCCTGTCTCATCAAAGAGCACCTCCTCATGACTTCCCTTTGTCTTTTCATGGAAGCCTTATGTTCCCAAATGCCCATTTACATGGTCTTGGAAACTTAAAAAAAGTTTTTGCCCACATCTTAAATTAAAAAATCCAGTTGGTTCTATTCCCAAATGACCTTTTGAATCCAATCCTCTTTCCCACCTCTTCACTTAGCATCCTGTTTCAGGAAGTTATTTTAAGTATCATATCACTAGAGTCTCTAAATTGTCTGATTCCCCAGTTTAGTTTGTTCCAGGATCACCATCCTACACTCAACTTTCAAGTTAATTTTCCTAAATTTCCACTCCATTTATGTCTTCCCCTGCTAAAAGCTTCCAGCAGCTCCCAATTTCCTACTGAGTTATTTAAGCCTTCAAGCTCCTTCACTGGGTGGTCCTAATTTACATTTCCATGCTCATCTTCTAATTCCCTTCAGCATTTGACAACTCTTCATTCTCAAAAGACAGTCTGTATTTCCATTACTTATATTATGTTCAGGACAAAATACATATTCTCCTATTACTTACTTCAAATATCCTACTCATCCCTCAAAGTTTATCGCAAATGCAGCCTTCATGAAATATGTTCAAACCTCTGAGCGAAATACAAAATATCTTATTTCTTGGCCAAATAGAAAAAAAAAAAATCACAAAAAACCACTTAAATCTAATGTCACCCAATCCAAAATAAGTTTCTTTTTAATCCCCAGGCTTCCTACATGCTCCTTTCCACGTGTTTCTGCAACCATTTTTAGCAGCACTTACTTACTTCCTTGTATGGTAATTCTCATGTATAAATCTTTATATGTATTCTCATGTATAAATCCTTTACCAGCTTTTCAATACTCAAGGGTATATGACTTTTCTTTTTCACCTCTTTATCCTCTAAATTTAGCTCACTATCAAGCACATAGTGGGGTGCACAATTAATCTTAAATATCTCTCAACTATGTGATTTTAGCAAATGCCCTGTGTATATTGGTTATAAAATTAATAATCAGAGTTTCTTAATTTCTCCCCTCTATGATCTTGCATGTTATTTGACAGCAGACTCCATCTTACTCACTACATTCTCAATAATATCTGCTGAAATTAAGTGATTCAGGTTATTTGACAGAACTCAGGATGTGTCAACATTGGGAACTGCATTAATCTGAGTTAGGTCTCAGTCCTAATTTCAATCCTTTCAACTCTTACTTTCTGGTTCCCATGTCAACTGCTTGTGGCAAGTGAGGAAAAATAATTTTCCTCCATATATCTAGGTTTTTGGCTGAGATCTCCCACCATCAAATAAAAAGACAGATTAATAGGAGAAAAATAGAAGTTTAATAATATGTTACTCTTGGATACACAGGCGATACCTAGGAAAACTGAGTAAATCCCTGAAATGGGTCAAGTCACCACCTTAAACACTGCCGCTGCTGCTAAGTCACTTCAGTCATGTCTGACTCTGTGCGACCCCATAGACGGCAGCCCACCAGGCTCCTCTGTCCCTGGGATTCTCCAGGCAAGAACAATGGAGTGGGTTGCCATTTCCTTCTCCAATGCATGAAAGTGAAAAGTGAAAGTGAAGTCGCTCAGTGGTGTCCGACTCTTCCAGACCCCATGGACTGCAGCCTACCAGGCTCCTCCGTCCATGGGATTTTCCAGGCAAGAGTAGTGGAGTGGGGTGCCATTGCCTTCTCCGCCTTAAACACTACCCATAGTCAAAAAATGAAAGAAGATATTAGGGGGGACTAATTATGGGAGGTTACCAGGAAAAGCACAGTCAATATGGATAAGGTTGTTATACAGATTTTAATTAGTTACCTTCTTTACTGATAAGAGTTTCTGGAGATTTAGAATCATCCTTCTCTTCCTGGTAGAAGGTTGGAGACACCCTTATAAGTGGACATTTCCCTTATAAATGTAAATGTTTCTTATAAGAAGATAACTTCTATTAAGCTCCTCCCATGTCTTCCATTTCTTAAAAATAACCCATTCAAAATAATCAATATAACAGAGATGCATATTTCAGGGTGTCATATTTTGTTCCCTTTCACTCACCAGCTTCCTAAAATTCGAATGCTTCATTCCAATTCCAAAACTTCTCTCAGTTTATTAGCCCTGTGTTAACCCTACTGGCTTCCCTGGTGGCTCAGACAGTAAAAAAAAACAAAAAAAAAATCTGCCTGCAATGCAGAGGACCCGGGTTCAATCCCTGGTCAGGAAGGAACATCCCCTGGAGAAGGGAATGGCAACCCACTCCAGTATTCTTCCCTAGAAAATCCCATGGACAGAGGAACCTGGCAGGCACAGTCCAACTGGCTACAAGCCAATTGTTTTGGGATTTTTGTTGCTACTGTTTTTGTTTTGATTTGATTTGCTTGCTTTTTCCCACCCCTGAATAAAATCTCGGCCAGGCTATACAGATTTTCTAATCAAGTTTAGGTAACAGAATATCTCATCTCTTCTAAAGAGCATCTCATCCCGTCCAGTGTGAAATCAATTAGGCAAATAGAAGGCTTCTTCCTTCTTCCTGCTCAGGACTGTCGATGCAGGTGAGGCCTGCTGTGGAGGAGGAACTGCAGTTAGCACCTTTCACATCTTCCTGCTCTGCTTCCTCCCTCCTTCTCATAGATGCTGTCTTGGCCCTTCCATAGCTGGGCTGAGGTAGGGAAAAGAGACAAATGGGCAATAAAAATCTATCTTGGCAAGTGCATTTGTGGTTTGGCATCAGCTTCTTCTGTGAAGAACATTTACCCAAAGGTGACTTACAGTCACATTTGCAGTTTCCACTGAAGACTGCTGCTTTCCCTACTCTCGCCTGACTTCACAATGGAGAAGTCGCAGCTTCCTGGATGTGGCAGTGTCTTTCCGCCAGATGTCACCTCATCTCAAATGAAGGTTTGAAGCAGGGTTCCTTGTAAGCAGATGATGGGCAGGTTCCCTTTTTAGGGAACATATCTCATAAGTGGGGAATACTAAACTTTACCCCAGCAATAGCAGAAAGACAAGTATCTCTCAAAGCATCCCATGGTCCTGTTGTTTTACCAGCTCCAGCCAGGCCCTTAACCTTTGACTATGTCCCCTAAACTATAGAGGGCTCTAATCAAACTTTCTGGTTGTCTCAAATGCATTTTTTTTCACTTGGCTTACCACATGCAGAAGCACCCAAGCTTGTGGGTATGTTGAAAGTGGTCAATACACTGAGAACCAACAACACTCTCTAAAAGAGGGCCTCTTCATCAAGGTCTCTTAGATCAATATTGACAACCCTCATATACTCAAGAAAATTAGTGAACTAAGAGTTACAAAACTAATTTCACAATCCTTCAGCATGTCTTACATAGGTAAACTACTATTTATAACACTGTTACCAGCCTCAGGGCTGAAGATGAAGTGGAATACAAAGAGCCCCAACTGTTATAATGTTCTATTACCCTACTGAGATCTCTTACTTCAAAAACTTGGTCTCTGAATCTCAGCTGAGTACTCAGCACAATCCATCCATTCCCTTAACTGTTTTTGCTCATCTTGGTCTTCATTTTCCTTCTATAGTTTTTCCAAAGTTTCTCCTCTTTACTCACCTGTTATCATCTTCATTCATGGCCGGGGATCTTGTCTCCTATTTCATCTGGAAAACTTGCACCACCATGGATAATTCCTCTCAATTGTCCATTTATGTCAAAACGTACCTAAAATGAACCCATTCTTGCCTTTTCCTCCCCAATGTCAGAGAGTGAGGTTTCCAATCTCATGTCTAAAACCAAATCATCCACTTTTTCAAGTTTCTCTACTTCTCCTCATTTCCTTTATGTCTTCCTGCCATGTCTTTTACATGCCATCTGCTTCAAGATGGCTTTTCTCACCATACACACCCTTCTTTTTTTAAATTATACTGAAGTATAATTTATTTACACTATTTTGCTTACTTCTGCTGTAAAGCAAAGTGATATAGTTATATAAATATATATATATATATTCTTTTTATATTCTTTTACATTATGGCTTATCATAAGATATTGAAGACTATTCCCTGTGCTATACAGGACCTTATTGTTTTATACACCTTTTTAAAATAATCACATTTGTGTTCATCATGTCAACTACTGTCTCTATACTGATGACCTAAATCCCGATTTCTTCACCTATAGACCTATTCTGGATTTTTCACCTGAACATCTCACAGACAACTCAAACTCATTGTCCAAAACTCAATCTACTCTCTGTCCAAAACTATGCTCCTTCTCCATGGCTCAGAACCACCATCCACCTGGCCCCTCAAACAAGAAATCTATGAATCAACCATGACTACTACTTCTATTTAATCATCTTCTAAGAGATTTTTATCTCCCAATATTTTTTTATACTTTTTCCCTTCTAGCCATCTTTACCTCCCCTAAACTCGACCTATATTATTTCTAACCTAGTCAACTACAACAGCCTCCTAACTTGTCTACTTGCACTGAAGTTCTATTCTCCTCAGAAGGCAGTGTATTAATCTATTGTTGTAGACCATGTTATGCCAAACGCAGACACTTGAAACAGCAAGCACTTATCTCACAGTTTCTAAAGGCTAACTGCATGGTGTTGGCTCAGGGTCTCTCCACAGTCACATTCAGAGTCATTTGAAAGCTTAACCAGGACTGGAAGATCCACTTCTCAGATGACGATCTCACAGGGCTGCTGGTGGAAACCCTTAGTGCCTCACCACGTGGGCCTCTCCTGGGGCTTCCTAACTGTCCTTATAACAGGGAAGCTTTCTTTTCTAGAGCCAGGCAATTTATCACAACTGCAAATCTATCAAATCTATCACCCTACCTACTGGAGATCTAAAAGATCTCTCTATAACCCACAGGCTGCAGTCAAATTTCCCTCACATTGCTTCCAAGAGTCTCAAGGATGGAACCCTAAATGTATCTACAACTTCAGTTCCCATCACTCTTTATATAGTGTCTTCTGAAAACACTAAATTGCTTCTTGTTTCCTAAACACGATGTTGTATTCTTGACCCCAAGACTTTTCTCAGGCTATGATTTCCGCACAAAATTTCCTGCCCTTTGTAACATAATTATATTTATTTGGACCCAACTTACCCATCACCTACTCTAGGAAGCCTTAGAAATATGACTCCCAAACCCAGGCTCAGGGCTGACCTACTTCCCTATTATTATCATTACAATTACTGTTATCTATTATAATCACTGAGGCATATTCTCTTTATATGAATAGAATATAAGCTTACTGAGGGTATCATATTACTTATCTGTGTCCCTTTTAAAATTTTGCTGCTATAATGGTTCCTAAAATCTCACTGTGTATCTCTATATTGATGACATCCTTCATTCTCAGGGCTTCCTGAAGAACCAAGAGTACAATCCAGGTGGGCTGGCATTTTCTGAAGAGATGAATCACCTTTCCTGGAAAGATACTACCTTCCTCAAGTAGGATTTATAGACGTAGGCCAGCCTCCGCACAGAACCAGAAGTGGTGAGCCACACTCAGTTACAAGTCTTTAAGCAAAACACCACATTCCTGATTCCAGAATGTTTTTTGTCTGCCTGATTTGGCAGCCTCAAGACAACCAGAAGGTAAAACTCAAGTAACCCTAGGCTGAGAACCAGAAAAATAAATCCAAGTGTAGTGAGAGCTAATATCCTACCAAGTGCTCTAGCAAAGTAGTACTACCAACAGACAGAATTGGGCTTAATGTGTTCTGGGTGGGCTTGCAAATGGGGTTAGGAATGAAGATGAACTATTATGATCAATGTTCTGCAATCATTATCCTAAAGAGTTATCTCTAAATAGAATAATGATTACATTGATTTATTGTCAAGTTTGGTTTCCCCATTTTCTGGGTAGACACATAAATCTCAAGAAAAAATAAGGAAACCAAGATTCTTCTTGATGAAGGAAACACTGTATTTATTTCAAATTTTTCCATAGATTGAGATGTCTCAGAATTTTCCCTCTGACATATATTGAAGGAATAGAAACTCCAAAAATAATACTTTTTAATATTGAGATTTAAATTCTCTTTAGTTAACAAGTGATACTTATTCTGGTAATTCTTTTAATTATTAGAAAGATATGAGAGATAAGTATTAAAAAACAGAAGCAGCAATAAATAAGGTCTCACATAGCAAAAGAAAGGTACAACTGCATTAAGTATAGTATTGTCCCATTAGGAAGGAAAAAACAAACTTTTAAGCCTTAGGCTTTTTTCCCAAGCTAATACACTCAACAGAAGCTATATGGATTTCATCAATATGTTTATATGATTTCAAGCCAAGAAATTCTGTAAAGATTATCAAAGTATCTGATGTAGCTTCTGGCAAGGAATAAAGTACATCTCACAAGGACCTTGAAAAAAAATGGTTGTTAGAAGAGTTTCTGATTTTATCAAGATTTAGCTTAAAATATGAAAAGGAGAAAAATATCCCAATAAAAGATTGAATAGCATAGAAAACAATATATATAATAACATAAACTAACATCAAGGAGGAAATAACCAAGTAACTCTCACAAAAAAAAGTAACAGGATGTGGAGAATGAAAAATATATCTTCAAATCAATAAACCAGACAGAATAAATCTAACAAACATAATAAATTTTCTTTTGAGACAGTTACGATCTCATAGGTAAATTTTATTTTCAAAAGTGTCACTAATGATGAGAATATGCAAGTTAAGAGGTATATTAATACTTTGTTAGAAAAGATTTAAATGGGTCAGAGATCAGTTTCTCTTCTAAGAAAATATAGACAATCACTAACAATCACAAAACATAATGGTGGAAAAGTTGCAAAATTTGCTTGGGTAAACACAGAAGTGGCAGAAATGTTATTGGGTGTTGGGCAGAAATATAGGTAATATATTTAGATGAACTATACAAACAAAGTTTTTTAATAAATCCTTGCACAGAGGTGGGATAAAGTAATGACAAAGAGGTAGTGTTTATCTTTTCATCTGCTGGAAATCTTTTGGTCAAAATCAGAGTGTCTAATACAACCATGCCTTGATTTTGGTCACAACAGCAAACTTCAACTGGCATCCTCGGTCTCAGACGGTCCCTAAGCTGATATTACTTGGAGAAGACCATGTATCTGTTAATTTCAGTAGCCCGCTGTTGACAACCAGCTGAGCCCTAGGTATTTTGCCTGCTTACTATCTCTGTGCTGTGCTTAGTCGCTCAGTCATGTCTGACTCTTTGAGACCCTGTGGATTGTAGCCCACCAGGCTCCTCTGTCTATGGGGATTTTCCAGGCCAGAATACTGGAGTGGGTTGCCATGCCCTCCTCCAGGGGATCTTCCCAACCCAGCGATTGAATCTAAGTCTCTTGCATTGCAGGCAGGTTCTTTACCATCTGAGCTACCAGGGAAGTCCAAGAATACTGGAGTGGGTAGCCATTCCCTTCTCCAAGGGATCTTACTGACCCTGGAATCAAACCGGGATCTCCTGCATTACAAGCAGATTTTTTTTTACCAGCTGAGCTACCAAGGAAGCCCTACAATCCCTGAGTCTTCCCCAACCCTTCTGCATTTTCTCGTTTATATGACCTGACTTTCACTTAATCATCAAATACTAGTAGAGGGCCCCAAGTGGGACAAGATTCCTGGCTTAAGCACTAACCCAGTGAGCACCTTGACACCTTACACAACTATGTATGTGGGAGGAGTAATCCTAACACCCTAGATGTCTAGTTGCCAGCCCATGCCCTGCTTAAAACTGAGACACCAATCACATTCACTCGTTGGAATCATCTGGACATGCTATCCCCTCACTGGACCAAACCATGCTTTGTAGTTTCAGATTTCTCTCTTGGCCCAATGGCCTCTGCTGAGGTCAAGCACATTTTGTCACCCAGCCTATACAAGACATGTCACTCGCTCCTAATTTGCTCTTTCAGAAGACCACAGAAAAATAAAATATTTTTCTGAAAACAAAGGAATCATAAAAGAAAATTGCTTGGATCTTTATCAACAGTAACACTGTACTATTCTACACTTTTAAGTTTGGCTGAAAAGGAAGAACTCACTGGGGAATTGATGCGTGACTCTAGAGAAGGTAAATATGTTAGCTAGCCAGATAAATAAACTCTAATCTAGGAAAGACTGTTTCTGAAATTTGAGAGAAATAGCAGAAGACCTTTAGATGGAAAAATGGCTCACTAGGGATGAAAAATCTAAAATTAAATTATGACTGTACAATTTTAAATAAGCTCATAAGAAAAAAACTATTGAAATAAATTATTGTTGCTGAGGAGAGAGCTGTCCAAAATAGTCCAGGGACCTATAGTTCCCAAAAAGGAGGCTGGTAAATGAATTTTAATGTATATAACAGAATATTTTGAAACAAAATGATGTATGCAAATATTGCACACTGTGGAAAAAGATTTTTATAAATTTAAAAGGCAGGATAGAAATATGAATTGGCCCTAACTAAAGAATACATATGCATAAAAAATGAAGCATGTTAAAATTTGAATCATTATCATTATATTATTATCATCATTTCTGTGGTGGAACTGAAGTTGATTTTTATTTTTTTATTTTATTTTCTTATTGGTCTCTAGTTTTTAAAATTTCTTCAGTAAAGATTCCTTTTATAAACAGGGGGTTTTTTGTACATGAATGTACGAAATGTGGAAAAAGGAGCTCCCCAACTACAAATGGAATACAAAAACGAATGGTACAAACATTTAAAAAGCAGTGTCAGGAATGCAGAAGCAATAAGTCTGGCTATGAATAATGCTAAGGAAAATGAAAAGAATTTTAGAAGCTATGTTTAAAACAAGAAGAAAAGAATGAACTCTAGCCATTTCTCCAAGCAGAGCAGATCATATTAACATTGCTTCTTTTTCTGTGTCAAAGCAAATCTTCACAGTAAAGAACAGCACATGGCTAAGAGACAGGATTCCAGGGCAGTTAAGAATACTGTCAGAATGCACCTAACTCTTAGGAGATTTCACATCTCCAAGTGAAATCTCTCAGTCGTGTCCAACTCTTTGTGACCCCATGGACTGTAGCCTTCCAGGCTCCTCCATCAGTGGGATTTTCCAGGCAAGAATACTGGAGTGGGTTGCTGTTTCCTTCTCCATCATTTCTCCAAGCTCAAGAAATTTTACTGTCTAGAAGGAATTTACAGATATCATCACCACAGCCCAGACATCATCTCTGAGAAATCACAGCAATTAGGAAAGGTGAGAAAAGTCGAGATGGACAAATATATAACCATTTCTCCAACAAGGGCATAAAGACATATTATCAAAACTATATGTAGTTACCTTAACATTGTTTGAGAAGAGACCTTTAAGGAGATCTTGATCCCTTAGAAGGTAAGTCAGAATATTTGCAGAATAAGGCAAATGTAGCTAAATGTAAAATGTAGTTAGCAGCTTAATATCCTATCAAAGCTGAAAATAATATGGCATGATTCCCAAACTCCCTTCTAATTCTGAAATTCCAAGGTAAACCCCAGTTTTCCTGATCTCACACAGCATTTGGAAGCCTCTTGTCACTGTAAGCAAAGATGGATGAACACAGACTACAGAAACACAAGCTAGAGGAACATGGTAATGGATGGATAAATTCCCCACATCATGTTGATTAATATATCATGTAACCCTAATTCATTCCCTCTCTGGAGTGATTTGCCATGAGAATCTAATCTCTTGTCTAACCATTTTATATGATCAGAATAACAAATACATAGATGGCAGGCATATAATATCTATAGAGGCTAATTTGCAGAAAGAAGTATGTTTAATTAATTTGGATTCTCAAAGATTTCGATAATGATGTAACAAAGCTAACAGAATATACACACATACACACAAATATTCTAATTAAATATAAAGAACTGTTCCTTTTTAAAAAATAGGCTTTGGAAAATACAGGATGAAGCAACTTTACTGTTATTATCTCCCATAGAAGAAGGCCTAAAGATTTTAGCTATCTGCATAGCCAGTAAAACCAAAAGTATGATCCAGTTGGTAGGAGATAACATTGAACTATCCAGAGGAATAGAGGAAAGAGGGGGAAGTGACAGGCAATTAGCCAAGTCCTACTTCACCCACACAGGCAAATGGACACAGTGAACAGCCAGTATATTTAAAAAGAAGATAAATATCTTTGCTGTTTACAGTAGACTAGGAAGAAGATAGAAGTAATGGTGTCGGCTGCCAGTTGCCCACTTCCCAGGCCTGCTCTCCACCCATATCCTTGATCCCTTCCATCAGAAACTGGATCTTCTCTTCGGGTCTCTCATGGTTCATACATTATTAACTCATTGGTCCCAAAACCTACCCAGAGAAGCCCCTATCAGTTTATTCAAGTGACTTATTTTGATGAGGAAGACAAAGTTATCTAAAAATAACAATCAAACTCTTTTGGTGGTTGGACCAGGTTAACCAGTGCAGACATCTTTATCTCTATAATTTATTTACTCAAAGCCACACATTTAAAACAAAATATATTCAATGGGAACTTTCTTTCTGTTACATGGTAAGATAATTACAGGTTCAGATGTTCACAGGATAGGATAATTACAAATAGTATTTTCTTAAAAAATTAAAAAAATTAAAAATAGACTTTCTAATGGAAAATGAACTTGCAGAGCAAGGAAGGCAGTGGTCCCCCAGTCCTCTGCCATGTCCCACTGCTCAGCTAGTATTCCGAATAGATCTGCTTGCTACACTGAGGGTTTCCCAGGTGTTGCAATGGTAAAGAATCCGCCTGCAAATGCAGAAGACACAGGAGACACGGGTTAGATCCCTGGGTAGGGAAGATCCCCTGGAGGAGGGCATGGCAACCCACTCCAGTATTCTTGCCTGGAAATCCCATGGACAGAGGAGTCTGCAGGCTACAGTCCATGGTTGCAAAAAGCCATACACGACTTAGCAACTGAGCAAGCACATTTTAAAAGGTATATGAGGTTCTAGAAATAAATCATCATGATGATCAAGCACATTGGAACCACAAAGCATGAGGATTGCTGAAGAAGAAGCTACAGTCCTTTTGGAAGAAAAGATTTAGGAGGAATATCGTAATTGGCATAACACATTTTAAGACTCATGTGTATTTGCTATTAACTTTATTCAAAAGATCTCCAAAAGGATGAATAGTATTAATAAACAGAACATATGGGAAAGTTGTAAAGAACAATCTTCAGACAATATGGTCTACTTGAATAATTATAAAATATAAATCTCCAAGATTTAGTCCTAAAAGTATAAGCTGATGGATAAGACAACTATTAGAACAGCTTAGCCTCTATTCTCCTAAATCTCACCTTCCTCTAAAAGTTCTTTTCTACTTCTTCTCAGCTGCCTCCACTATGAAAGCTTCAGATGGTCTTTTCCCAATTTAATACATCCTACTTTAAGTCACAGTTTTGAATGAAGTCCTTTTTCCTTAGGATAATTTAGACAGATTAAAGCTTTTAATAAGACTTTGTTAAATACTAAATGGTTGCAGAGGAAGAATGATCATAGAGAGTACAAGAGTCGAAGATCTGTATAATTAAGAAGCCCGAGGTGCTGGGCTCATTCAGCTGGGCTGTTCTCAGAGCGCCCTGAACCCTCCCCCGAGACATGCTCTGAGGAGCTAGCTACACCTGAACCAGCGCAGACAAACAAGTCCTAGTGTCTCTCTTTGACCTCTCATAACTTCTAAGTCCTGGCCTGCCGCTATGTAGTGGGCACTAATATACCACTGCCTTTGGCAGCCCAGAGAAACAAAGTACTCTCTCCTCTCTACCTGAGGTCTTTCTTCCTATTTTCCTGTGCAATGCACAATGTAGATCCAATATTCAATTATGTCTTTGGGCAGCACAATTAGCATAGCATTTGTGTAGCAGGAAGAACACACCCACACAGTAAACAGGATGTATTCTCCTCACAGCGTCTTCATCAGTTAGAGCTGTGACAAAATCATACAGCAAGCTCTCCTTTATAGAAAGCGTTTCAACAGAAGTTATAGGCCCCACAATTCATTATTTCAAGGGGAATCTCCACACTGGCCAAGAGGATGCAGCCATGTAGACTAATTCTAATATTCCTAAGATGAAAAGATACTCTATCTCATTTGCATTTCCTTTTTCTCTGGATATTTCATACCTTGTCACATTAGTGGAATTCAAGAGAAAGAATATGACATTAATGTGTCCTACCATCAATTAGTAATGAACATGCTGTTTTTTAAATGTGTCTATATTATTTATGAATGGCTCCATTTTTATTTTAGGGAAGTTTTTGGTGGCCAGGGGAGTAGAGTAGGGTGGGGAATGATGTTGGCATGAGCCAACAGCAGCTGGCAAGCGTCAATGAATGGAGCAATGGCCCAACATTTAACATATGCCTGAAGAAATATTATAAATTCTGTGGTAGACATTTGAATTCTGGGCTAATATCTTACCTCTGAGATTTCCTGATTTGAACCCTATCTGCTCTTTACACTTTTCTATCTCCACGATTTCAACAAGCATAGATGCACTGACAAAGGTGAACTAAATGTAGAACTATCCCTGCAATTCAAAGAACAAATAAGCCATTTGAAAGCATAAACGTAACTTGGTTTCATAACAAAGTGTTCCTATGATAAGTAGGTGGTGTCTAACATTCACAGGGAACAGCAAAGCAAGCCACATAGATCAGTGACACTGCCTCAAGTGGACAGTACACACCAAGGAGCTCACAGCTTCGGTGGTTAGTTTATTAATTCTAACCCAGAAGTCCAGTATCTTTGAAAGAAAAACAACTTCAGGAATTTTTAATAACCAGACTGACTAGTTAAGCAGTTTTCACACTTAACTAGAGCAGTTGCAGAGCATAGAGTATAACATCAATATATAGATACTTAGATACACATATACATATATCTTTGTATACATATACATATATAAATGATATCTATCTATATATGTATAGATATCTCATATACATCAGGATCTGGTGTCACAAAAAAGAAAAAAATGTAACAGAACTAAAATATAATGCATGCCATAAACATGAATATATAGCATTTTATATGAAAGCCATTACAAAATTAAACAGTCCACAGCTTGTAGGGGTTGCAAGCCTATGTACTAAATGCTGTTGCTGTTTTAGTCACTCAGTCATGTCCAACTCTTTGTGACCCAATGGACTGTAGCCAATTAGGCTGCTCTGTGGGATTTTCCAGGCAAGAATACTGGAGTGGGTTGCCATTTCCTCCTCCAGGGGATCTTTCAGACCCAGGGATCAAATTCATGTCTCCTGCTTGGCAGGCAGATTCCTTACCATTGAGATACCTGTGAAGCCCCTATGTACCCAATAAGATAAAACAAATTACAAAGAAACGTAATGACCACTGGATTCAAGTTAGTGCATACTTAAGAGAAACCCTGCTTATTCTTTTTTGCTTTGGATTCTGCTTTAGTTTACATTTGCATTATTTTTTGTTTCGGGAGGATTGTGGTGGAGCAGTGGAGGAAGTCAAAGGCATACTCTCATGAAGTAGAAAATCACACAGCACATCCAGAAACTGAACTGAGTTCAAGTTTCACATGAAAAGAGGTGAATTCTTTATTCTCTGATTACATTTTGGTCACTCATCAAGTATTCTTTATCATTCATTCAACCACTGTTGACTGACTTCTTGCAATGTGCCAGAGAATGAGATGTCTCCAAGGAACCTTTCCTTCTCTCAAAATACTTAGAGAAAGAGAAAGAGGACAGTTATATAAAAAATGAGGCTCCAGTATGATAAGAACTATAGTAGAGGTGACTGAGATTACAGCATACAGGAGACACAGCGAAGAGTGGAGTCAGTGTCATGAAGGCTTCCTGGAGGATGTGACCATTAAGCTTATTTTTGAAGATTGAGTTGGCCAAATAGAGAAGGAAAGTCAACATTCCAGATGGATAAGGAGCTAGTGGGCCAAAGAGCAGAGAGTGCAATTCAATAGGAAGAGGACTTTGGTTTGAAGCAGAGTCAAACAAGAGATGAAGTGGGGGAAAAGAGTTTGTACTTCCCGTGGTTAGTGGTTTAATTCTTATCCACAAAGCATCAACGTATTAAAGGAGGTGGCATTTTCAGATTTGCATTTAAAAAACCGTTCTGGGTAGCAGTTTAGAAAAATGGATCATAAGGAGGCAAGCCTGATGTCAGGGAGACTCTGAGGTTATCTGGAGAAATGATGGGGCTTGAACTGATGATGGCCATGGAGACTTATGACAGCCAAGAGATTGAAGAAATATTCCTCTACTGTAAAGGAACTTTAATGACCAAGTAGCCAGAAATTGGTAGGGAGAGGAGAAGAAGGGGTCAATGACCCGAGTGCCTGTATGGTCTTGCCATCTCATTTACTGAGATGGAAAGTCTTGGAAGAAATGGTGATCTGGAAAAGGGAAAGGTAACAAATTTGCTTTGAGATATGTTGACATCACAGTGCCCAAGGAACACACAAATGAAGATGGATGCCAGGGAATTATACAAACCAACTGGAAGCTTAAAAGAAACGCCTACTGATTTGGGGACATCAGCCCACAGGGTACCACTGATTGCATGACGTCTTCAATAGATGCTGTGTGAGAGGTAGGTGGCCGGAGACTGAACACAGAGGACACAACCTCTTGCCCAAGGGAAGTCCAAAGAGACAGGAAGACAGCCAGGAGACATGATGTCCCTGATACCAAAGGAGAGGGGAGTGTGCAAAGGACCTGCATGGTGCAGGCATGGTACCAGAGACTGGACTGATTCACCTGAGAAGTAAAAGTCTCCACTCTGAAGGAGGTCAAAAAGAAAGCATACACACATTAAATCATAATACAGGATAGAAAGTGACAGATACCGTTTAAAAAAAAAATCAGATTAGTGCTCAGGAGCTCAGAGGAGGGAGCAGCCATTTCCATTTCAAACACAGAAGTGACACTGCAGTGGCTGTTGTATGTAATACATGGTCATAGTTCTTTATGGTATTTTTTTAGTTTATATGGTATTTTTCAGATCTTTACTAACCACTCCTTTTTTTTTCAGAAATCTTCTTTATCATAGCTGAAAGCAATCTCTCCCTCCTTTGAAGACCTAAATATTGCATCTAAATTATGATATGTACCGCATTCTCTTTGCCATGTTCTTTGCTGTTTTCTTATCTCTTTTACCAGATCATGAAGCTCTCTGTGGCCCCAAACTCTGTCTTGCTTTCCTTTGGCCCACTCTCCCCTTCCCCAGTGCCTGGACCAGCCCCCCCACAGGATGACAGTCTTGCTCTTCGAGTCACTCAGTCCTGGATTCAAAACCCATCCCAGCCACTTGTTCAGCTATTAGCTTCTTGACAATTCACAAATGATTAAGGCCCACTAAGGCATGGTTTTCTCAACTGAAAGTAGAAATAAAATATTCCACAAAAGGCTATTGTGAGTACTAAGTATGATGATGTTTCTAAAACTACTCAGGAAATTATTTGGCACACAGTAAATATTCAGTAATGGTTTGTTTTATTTCAATGTATGGTACATAACAAATAAATGCTTACAGAATTAGCAAATACCTGAATGAATGACCATGGCAACCAGTTTCCATTTCTAATAGATTTCTGATTCCTTTTTAACTCTCGAAATGTTCACAACCTATCATAGCTAGGCCTTCTCTACATCCAGAATATCCTTTTCCATCAAAATTTTGCTTAAAATTTGTAGAACTTTTGCCTCCAGCTACCCTCCTTCTCCTTAGCAGTATCAGAAACATACTGTGAGGTGGACTGATTTTGTTTAGCAAAATTTCTAACCAGTATGAAAACAGAAAATATGGTGACAGTGCTTAACCTCATCAGAGAGTCAACTAGGAATAATATTCTACTCTTCAAGAATTTGAGTTATTTTAGATGGTGCTTATTATTTGTCTTCCTATGCAGAAGACCTAAGCCAGGCAGCCAGGTTTTAAATCCCACCTCTGCTTTACAATGCTGTTAGTTTCTGCCATACAACACAACAAACCAGCTCCGTGTATACATATGTACTCTTCTTCTTGAGCATCCCTCCCTATCCCTAGTCCCATCCTTCTAGGTCATCACAAAGTACCGACCTGAGTTCTGTGTGCTTACAGCAGCTTCCCACTAGCTATCTGCTTTACACACGGCAGTGTATCTGTGTTAGTGCTACTCTTCCGGTTCATCCTGCCCGCCCTTTCTAGTTTTGTGATGTTGGATAGTTTATTAGTCATCTCTAGCCTCAGTTTTCTCATCTGTTAAATGGCAATAACCTACATCAGAGAGGTGCTCTGAGTATTAACCAAGCATGCATTTACAGCACTTGGCACAGAGTAAACATAACATAGGAGTTTTATTTATTTCCTATGCATTTTTCCAGACTTTGCTACTTAGTGTTTTCCATTCAAAGTTACAGACAGGCTCAATCTTTCATTATCTCAAATACCTCAATTGGCTTCTACCTGCAGTATGTTTTCTAGCCTCAATTAATACACTGCAGAAAACAAAATAGAAAGTGGTTTAAGGTTTATTGAATGATCGGAAGATTTCTTCAAGTACCAATTAAAGCAGCAAAGACAGTTGGCATGACACATTGTTTCCTCAAAAGTGTTCTTAAATAAAGCTTGGCGAACATAATAAACATGTTTTTCTTGTTTTCTTGGTGTTATTTCATATTACCAGTAAAGATTATAGAGCTCACTTTTTAATCAGAAGTAAAATAAGACTATGGAGATAAAGCATCATCGGTCAGAAAAAAAGTAGAGCACGCCCTGGTGTCCTTTTGAGGGCCCCAAACAAGCCTTGCTGTTCTCTGCCCTCGCCCTTCCCTCTGTCCATGTCAGAGAGATCTAGATACACAACCTACTGTGTCACCTGGGCTAGTTAATTATCCTCTCTAAGTCTCAGTTTCTTTATCTAGAAAATTGAGAACTACTACTTCAAAGACTGCTGTGAGGATTAAATGAGAGAATACAGTTAAATCCCTGAGCACCATACCTGGCAAATAATGAACGCTTACTATACATAGCTTAAAAATAATAACCCTCAGTTTGAACAAAGAACAAGATAGATTAGCTATACCAGACTAACCCTCATACTATCAACAATTAAAATTCTGGACATAATATAAAGACAACGGTCTGCAGTCCCAGAGGAGCAACTAAAGCAAGCAGCAAACAGAGCGGCTATAAACCTAAAGAAGAGCTATACTTCCTGGGTGTTTTCCCTGGAGACTCTGACAGGCTGCACTGGGAAAGAAGGGGCTTTGCTTCACGGAAGAGACCAAAGTTAGAGTGCAAGGCTGCCAGAGAAGCTGGAAGTTAAGAGGCAAAATCCAAGGAAGAAGAGGGCCCAGAAGGAGGGCCCAAAATATGGCCACAAATTTTTCTCTAGTGGTCCACAGGGAGGAACTCCAAGAAACCCACCACAAAGCAACAGTTGGGGCAAGAGGGAGAGCAGATATTCTAGAAACATCTAGTGCTGGAAAAACAGAAATTAGTTTGTTTAAGTCCCTCCAAATTGGAGAGGCAGGGTTAATATACTAAAATTTGCCTTGTTGAACCCATAAAGCCTTCCCTAAAAGTAGGGCAAAGGCAGGCATCTAAGAGACTGACCCAAAGGCAGTACATTTGACTGGCCAAAGAAAACTTGATGCTTAACTCACTGTCTATGAAGTTCAGTGTTCATTCAAAATCAAGGCTTGCTAAAAACAGAAGAAAACCACCAGAAGCTAAAAGAAACATAAAAGAATTTAAATAGATGTCCAAGTGTTTCAGATATTAAAGTTATCTGAAGGGGATTTTAAAATAGTCATGATTAATATATTAATAATAAATAAAGAGATGGATGGAAAATTTCAGCAGAAATCTAAAATCCTTAAGGCTCAAGCTGAAATTTCACATCTGAAGATATAAAAATTGAAATCAAGAATTTAACTGATGGGTTCAATAACAGATTAGAAATAGCACAGTAGGTAATTTAGTGAACTAAATACATGACAAGAAAAAGTGCTCAAACTGATGCCTATAAAATAAAAAAGGATAGGCCTGGTGCACTGGGAAGACCCAGAGGAATCGGGTGGAGAGGGAGGTGGGAGGGGGGATCGGGATTGGGAATACATGTAAATCCATGGCTGATTCATATCAATGTATGACAAAACCCACTGGAAAAAAAAAAAATTTAAAAAAAAAAAAAAAAAAGGATAGAAAACATAAGGAAAAATAAGAATAACAAAGGACTCAATGAAAAGGTCATGTCATCTGAGTATCTGAAGTAGAAGAGACAGAAAAATAAAACTTAAATATCTGAAAAGTATTGCCCAGGAATTTCCCAAAATTAATGTAAAGTGTCTAACTGTACATTTAAGATTCAAAAACTGTACAAGCACTAGGTAGGATAAATGTGAATAAAGCCACACTTAGGCACATTGTAGTTAACACTATTAAAAATTAAGGTAACGAGAACATGGAAAATGTAGAAATAAGACAACAATGGACTGACATTTAAAATGCTGAAAAAAATATACTGCCTAGAATTCTGCACCTCTCAAAATGATTTTTCAAAAAATGAAGACAAAATAAAACTATTTTCAGAAAATTAAAAACTGAAAGGTGTTTTGTAGGCAGATCTGCATTACAAAATACTGACAAGACTTCTGAGACTAAAGGAAAATGATCTCAGAGAAACATATAACTTCAGGAAACAGTGCAAAAAAAGGATTTATTTATGGGTAAAAAAATTACTGCATATTGACTATTAAAATATATATATATATATATTTACACTTGAACAACAAGGTTTGAACTGTTAAAGTCCACTTATCAGTAGATTTTTTTCAGTAAATACATAACTACAATACCATGCGATTAGGTGTTGGTTGAAATTTCAGAGAAGTAGATATGGAGGGCAGAGCATAAAGTTATACCTGGATTTTTCAAGTGCATAGGGGGTTGGCACTCCTAACCCACAAGTTGTTCAAGGGTCAACTGTAAATTTTGTCAGTTTGAGGAACTGACAAAATATAGATGTAACATGTTCAAGTAGTAGTAAAAGCATATTGTAGTCAGTAATGTGAACACTCAAAAGAGTACTAAAAGAATGTAAAAGTTAAAATCTTAAAGGAATTATAAAATGGATTAATAATGAAGAATGATAAATTGATGAATATAAATGAAGTCAAAAAACGAGGGAGAAAAGGACCAATAGTACAAATAGTATGGAAAACAAAAGAGTCCACTTAAAAGAGTCAAGTTAGTGGTTATAGTTAATGTAAACGGACTCAACTTTTTAATTAAAATACAAAATCTGTCACACTAAATAAAAAGCAAAATGGAGGCATATTCTCTTTATAAAAGAAACTTTAAATGCATGGATATATTTTAAAGTAAAAGCACAAAAGTATGGAAATAGATATACCATGTAAATATTAACCAAAAGAAATATGATATGGCTATATTAATATTGGACATAGATCTTAACTAGAATAATAAGATATAAAGATGTACTTTTCAATGTAATAAAAGGGCCAAGTCCATAGGAAACTATAAAGTCATAAATTTGTAAATACACAATAGCATAAATTTCAAAGCACATAAGGCAAAAGTTGACAAAACTAAAGAACAGACAAATCCACAATCATAGAGGCAACTTCAATACATTATTTCAGTAACTAATAAGAAAGCAGACAAAGAAGTCAATTCAACATAGAGAAGTTTCGAACATTATTAACTAACTTGACCTAATTTGGTTTATAGAACACTATACCCAACAACTGTAGAATGAATATATACATTTTTATATATACATATGTGTGTATGTATAAATACATGTAAAATATATAATATACTATATATAATAACTTATTTAAAGATAGACTTTTTTGGTTAAAATGAGGATCTTGTCTTTATGTTCACAAACTGTTAAGAAATAGACAGTTATAAATCAGTCTTTCCAAAAATCTGGTGTCCCAAGATATAGTGTTGAACAATTAATTCTGTTTGTATTTATTCAAAACCTTGAATTCTTAGAATTTAATTCTGAATCAGCTCTATTATCTTCATCCCAACTGGCATACATTTCAGCTACAATATTCAGAAAGTTACCACTAAGCTTCTGAGATTTTAAAAAAAAAGAGGTGGGAAGAGAGCCAACAAATAGATAATTCATTTATTCTAAAATTAGTCCCATTTCAGACAAATACCATCCTATTATAAGACTGAATACACTAATGAAACATAGCGGAAAAATTAATTACAAATAGTAAGAGCCCAGGGATAAATTTATAATGGAAAAAGGAATGTTATTTCTTCTTTTTTCCTCAGGAAAGTTGTTGCTTGCCACGTAACCTTGACTTTGAAAGTTTTGGAACAAAATAACTCTTCTGGGGTACCATAAAGTTAGTATTTTACACTTATTTAGAGAAAAAGTTTCTGACAAATATTTTTGCACTGTACAAATAAAATTTGAAGGAGTTATAAGGATACTAGCCAAAAAGAGTCAATGAACAGTGACAAGATATAACTTTTGAAATAAAAAGCTTCTGATTTGTAAAAAGTAGCAGTGAAAATTCACCCACAAAGAGATCTCTAGATGGGCCTTACAATAGATATTACAGAACCTAAAACAAACTTATTTAGCTTTTTCTATCTAAGAAATCCATCACTAACCTATTAGTTTTTGTTTTTTTTTAATAAAAGCCATTATGTTTTTGGTCATAAATAAGTTTTTTAAACATCTTATCAGGCTCATACCTTGCAAATTCATCATATTCATTTAAAAATTATCCATGAATTATCCATGAAAAATTATTCCATGTTCTAGGATTAAGCTAGGTGTTGTAGTTAAAATAGTGAGTCAGAAAGACTTTATTATGAGTAAGTGAATAAAAATGACAGTAAATTATGGAAGTACATCGAAGGAGAAACAAGTTTGTGAAACATAAGCTAACAACAGCAGGCAAGAGACCTGTTTTAGATGGAGGGTCACAGAAACCATCACTAATGTATTAACATTTGAAGGAACACAGTGGAGAGTGTCCCAGGCAGAGAGGATCAGGCCTCACTGGAGTCAGGAAAAAAACTAGAGAGGCAAGAGAATTCCCTGGAGCTATGGAGGTCCAGTGGTTAGGACTCAGAGCTCTCACTGCAAGGGTCCAGTTTCAGTCCCTGGCTGGGGAACTAAGATGCCAAAAGGCACTGCCAAAAAAAAAAAAAATTAGAGAGTCAAGGAACTGAAAGAAAGTCCAGGGGACTATAGCACATGGAGTGAGGGGAAGAGCAGACTGGAGTGAGTCATCATTTGGAAAATTAAAGTAGACAGCTTCAAAATATAGATTTTGTGGATAGACTCACCATTCTTGCTGATTTACTACAAGCAGGGGGTGAGGGACAGGCAGAAAACAAGGATAAACTTGTCAATGGTTGCCTTGGGCAACCAGGGAGATAGTGGCACCGTAAGTGCTGCATAAGACGGCTGGGTGTTGGGAAAGGACAACTGTGCAGAGTGGGGATCAACAGCCTTACGGTGAACATGCAAAATTTTCCTAAAAAATATTGCACTTAAGAACCAGAAGGCTTGGGTGAGAAGCTTGAAGAGTGGAATTTGCATATATAAAAGGAGAAGTCATTCTGAGGATTTCAGAAGACTTGACCCTCTTCCTTCCCTTAGGTGTATACTCTGCCCTTTTGTGAAACACAGAAGCTTTGGCCGAATACCTCAATATTTTGGAAGAATTAGGAAATGGTATTAAACCCCCTCCAGGAATAGAATCCACCTTGGGGCTTCCCTAGTGGCGCATACAGTAAAGAATACACCTGCAATGCAGGAGACCTGGGTTTGATCCCTGGGTCAGGAAGAACCCCTGGGAAAAGGAATGGCAACCCACTCCAGTATTCTTGCCTGGAGAATCCCACGGACAGAGGAGCCTGGCGGGCTACAGTCCATGGGGTCACAAAGAGCTGGACATGACTGAGTGACTAACACTTTCACACTTTACTCTAGAGAAGAGATTAAACACTAAGGAAAAGGATGAAAACATGGTTGTAAGAACATACCTGAAATATCTGTACCATATTTATTTAAATGTATAAAGTATGTGGGCAGGATACATTCATTCAAACAACTATATCTGTAAGTCCACTTTATTTGCATACCAGCATCTATTTATAGGGGATTTTCTTCTTTCCTTATGACAAATGGGAAAAACTGCCTTCTACGAAATTCTAAGATTTTAAAGTTATTATAAAGATGAAACTTCTCAGGGGAGGCAGTTTTGACCTGCCATGATTCCCATCTGCAGTACTCCCATAATATTAGATGGTTACTGCCTTTTCTTGTCCTTAAAACCTCAAGTATTTTACTATTCTCATTTCGTTTCCCATCTAAGAGCTCTGAAACTAAAGCTGGGAAAGGAATGAACATAAAAAAAAAATCCTTTATTCTCAAAAATTGATCAGCTAGAGGCAAGGAAGAAAGTAAAATGCTAAGTAAAAAACCATCCTAACATATAAGTTGCCTTTCTTAAGTGCCAAAATTCCTGTCATTTTCCTGGATTGTGTGTATATTTTAAACAGTGTTTCACGCTGGGGTTTATTATATGAGTTTTGTTTGTTTCTATATTCATTTTGCCAAGTTTCTTAATGTGTAATTTTCATGAATCTAAATAGCAGTTATTTATATCTTCTACTATAATAAACTACTGATTCATATAATATTAACTATTATATTAATTGAGTGTGTATAGTATAGACTGGAACACTGTTCAACAGTATTTCATATACTGTTTTGTTTAATTCTTATAGCTATCCAATGAAGTAGGCATTATTATTAATCATTTCACTTTATAGACACAGATAAACAGCTGTTAAATCACTTGATCAAGATTAAATTATGCATCTAATAAACAGCTAGTTCCTTATTCACCACACTTACGGCTGTTTAATTAGACTTTGGACATAATGTATTTAGAACACTAAATATATTTTTAACATTGGCCTACAAAAAAGATAGTAAGATGAATCTATTATGTAAATCATTATTCTAAATCATATGTGGCCAAATTGAACTGTCTTTTTTATGTTCTACTGATTAAGATCATAAAGTATTCTCCCAATTGAGAAGAGGTTCTCTCATCCATATATATGGTATATATATTCGACAAATTATTGAGAACACACTATGTATTAGAGGCACTTAGCATACTTGAATAAACAAAAGCGACAAAGCCTCCCTACCTTCTGGCAGCTTACATTCTAATGGAAGAAGATGAATAATAAACATATAACCTAGCTTAACAGAAAATTAAAATATGGTGACAAGTGCCTTGGAAACAGAAAAAACAAAATGTCAGTAGAAAGCCATCAGTACTGCTATGGCATGGGCATAGAAGGTGTTGCAATTTAAACAGGGTGGTCAGGATCAGCCTCATTGAGATACTCAAGAACAATTACCAGCAAGAAATTTGTTCTTGCTCATTGTTCTCCAAATAATAACACATAACAATAATCTGACTGCAGTGTTTCAGTTTTTAAGGCTACTAATTATCTTATTGAATAAACTAAACACATATAGTATTAGGACAGAAACTGTCAACTCATGAAGGAAATAAGGCTCTGTATGATTAAGGAAGTGATGCTTTCTTTTTAAAGCAATTTATTGTCAGTTGAGTAATGCATTGTAACATTACAGAGTAAAACAATTCTTAAAGTCAGAGCTTTAGTTCTTGAAATGCTTGAATCTGAGCTTTCTAATTTAGGGGAATGGGAGTATTTTTACCAATTCCAAGGAAAATTCTGCCAAATATTGTATGTATACATACACCTGCACACATATTTAAACATCAGATGGATAGAATAAATGCATTAAGTAACTATGTAAAACATATACATAATTATGAATATTTGTTAAATACCGATTTGCCTGATTATTGCACAAATAGAGACATTGACTCTGGAACCTAAGGAAATTTGCCAAAGACTCACAGATCATGTATCAGATCACCATCTCATACGGATCTCTTCGTTTCCTCTGAAAATGCTGCTCTTCCCATACTGCCATTTCCCAGTCCCCCAAACAGACACCCTAGATCCTTCTATTTATCACACCCCTCATCTGTTTGGCATGTCTTGGTTCTTCCTCCAAACCAAATGTAAGGTACAATCATTCACTTCCCACCTTCCTCACCACGACTCAGCACCATCCTCCTCACCCACCTTTCCACTTCCCGTCTTGACAACTCTCCCCCCACAACTTCACACACACTCCATTCCCCATCCAGCTGCCAATGTGAGCTCTATGTCAAAGTACCTCATTTTCAAAAAGCTAAAACTGTAACTCTCGTATAAATGTAGACTCAATATGCATCAAAAATTCTGAATCAATTAATGACACAACCAGGATTTTGAAAATGGCTCACAAGATAGTTGGAGAAATACGGTATACAGGAAAAGCATATTGAAATATGCTTGCTGATTTAGAGACAAAACTGGCTAACGTTCTACAGGCAACGAAACTATCACCTATGGAGTTTTCTTCTCTACCTGTCAAAAGTCCTTTGCATCTCTAACAGACAAAAATCTCCAAGTCCACACACAATGCCATAGAATCGGGGCTCTAAACTAAAGTAGAAAGAATGTCAAATGAAGATATTCCCTTAAAGAATTAAATAATCCTTCGAGGGGCCTCCTGGACATTGTTCCCATATGATAATAAAAGCATACATAGCCATCTTTTGGCCTTATATCCAAGTCTGTGATAGTTTTTCTTAACAAGCATAAATAAGATTCTATCCTTGTCTATTTTAAAACTTTTCTTTCTAGAGTGAAGTAAAAATTTCCTACCATGGACCACAGAGTCTACATAAGCTGCTCCTTTGCATCTCTTCTACCATCCCCCTCAGACACTGTGATCCTGCCACGCTGATCTTGCGGTTCATCAAACATGCCTCCTTCAGCCCTTTGCTGTTCCTTTTCTCTCTGCCTACTGCTCTTCCACCAGATTCAGCAATGGCTTCCACTTTGCATCATTCAAGCCTCTGCTCAAAGGCCCACATGCACGTGCATGCACACATGTGTACACACACACACACACACCTGCCACATCTTTCCATCCCATCACTTTGTATTTTCCTTCAGAGAACTCACCATGGTATGATGTGATAGTATTTCTGTACGTTTCTAGCTGTTTATCGTCAGTATTCGTTTTTAGAACATTAAGGAATTTTTGCCTCTTTTATTCTTCACCATCTCTCTAGTACCTTGAATAGTGCCCAGTACACAATATGCACTCAATATCTTTTTATTTTATGACTGAAGTCACACAGACACTATATAGCACTGTCTCAAAAAGAAAATGTTGCTCTCTTAAAACACTGTTTCTTATTTCATAAAAGACAAAAAAATTAAAAAGTAATTCCAGAAAGCAATAGTAAAATAATGCCACACCTGGGAGCAGGAGCAGGGAAGGGTCAGAACATGGAGCCTGGACAGATGCACCATGAAATGGCAGGAAGTCCAGGCAGCCCTGAGAGGCTGAGAATACGAGCAAATCCAGACAGGTGGGTTTCTGTCATCAGAAAGATCTGTCTGGTAATTTACTGGTGATGGATATCACAGAGGAGTGGACATGGATTCAGGACAGTTTTGGGGAGCAAACCACTATCATTCATTGAGAACTTGCTCTGTATGAGGCATTGTAGCAGGCACTTTGGCTAAGTTATTTCACTTAACCTTCATCAAAACCCTTTGAGGTGAGTAGTATAATGAAAGTGGAAGTGTCAGTCACATCAACTCTTTGTGACCCCATGGACTGTACCCCGCCAGATTCCTCTGTCTGTGGAGATTCTCCAGGCAAGAATACTGGCGTGGGTAGCGATTCCCTTTTCCAGAGGATCTTCCCGACCCACAGATCAAACCCAGGTCTCCTGCACTGCAGACAGATTCTTTACAGTCTAAGCCACCAGGGACACCTGAACAGTACAACATCTATTTTTAAATTAAAAAAACCAAGGTTCCAGGAAGTAGAAGTTGTATATGACTAGGAAATGGCACAGCCTGCATTAGGACATGGATCCATTCATCTGTTGATAGACATTTGGGTTGCTGCCATAGCCAAGATATAGCTTGATCACAATGAACATAAAAGCTCAGCAACAAAACACAATGCATGATGTTAGGGCAGAACTTTCTTGGGATTAATATGCATTTAGAATTCCTGAAATTCCTCACAACCATAGCCAAGAATGGTCCCTAGAGTGTCTTGTGGCGTGATCCCATTGGTAGCAGACAAATGATCGCAGAGAAAGGGCCTGGAAAGAGAGTTAGACTGCTATAAAAAGTTAGTTCATTGCAATGACTATTTTTTGTGCACCTCTATTTTATAGGATATGCCAGGCCAGGCATCACTAATAAAAACTATCTCCTCTAAGTCTTTTAACTACAGCCGAGCTTTGAACCTGAAGAACATGTCATTTAATAACCACATTGCCTATTTTCAAGTCATTATGCTGGAAAGGAAAGATAATCTCCCTTTCACTACAGCTCCATTGTTTCACATAGGTAGTTCTGTATTAAGTTCATCAATCACTTCCACACTATGAATTCCAAAGGTTTTCATTAACACTCAGTCATAGAAGACAACCTAATGATAATAAAAGTTATTAAACCAATATGGGCCATGGAGGGGAGAAGTTAGCTCTTGATTTGGATTGACATGAGTTATTTTCCTCCTATAAGTATACAGTTTTGCAAATAAGAATGGGATTTCTCTGTAATAACAACTATCCAAATAATTCTCTCAGAAATAAAGTATACACCTCTGCTTGAAAATCAGTCCGTTTGCACAAAATTCACTATTTTTGTACCAATTTCAAAAATCACAAAGAGAAACAACAGAGAGCCTAGTTTTGCCTTCCCTCATGTGTTTAAAGGGGAGGGGGGAAAGGCAATGCATGAAATGGAAGAATTATATAAAAAGTATTAACTGCTGATGCAGGATACGTTTCCTTTTAAATATTTGATTTCATTTAATAAGTAACTTTTTATTTGGCTATGAAACTTAGGTCATTCTTCAGGTTCTGCTGTTTCCCTGAAAAAACTGCTAATCCCAAAACAGTGCTTCTTGTTTGCTGAGCTAAACAATGACTGGTCGTCTATGGATTGGTGGGGAAATAACGGGTGTCTTCACTTCCTCACGCATTATGTTTCTTCACAGGCTTCTTTTATGTTAATACTCTTCACAGCACTTATGTTGGTAATGAAAGAATATCAAGGGTCCCCTTTCATGGCTACAAAGTTAATTACTGCAATCAGAGAGCATTTGCAACAGTGGTTTGTACCAGCACTTATCAAGTCCTTAAAAGTATTCATTTGCTTGATTCCTGGACAAATCACCTCAAATAGAGCAGTCCATAAATGTACTTCAATTACCTTGCAGATTTATTTATCCCCTTTTCCCCCCAACTGAAGTTCACTGAACTGTAGATAAGAAAGACAATGAATTTGGTGGTGGATTAAAAATAGAGAAGTTGTCATGGAAATGAACTCTTTCCTTTCTCCTATAAATAGATGAAAGATTTTGGAAAGGTGTTCATTATAAAGAGAATATCATTTGATAACTAGACAAGCAGATTTTGTTTCAATTGTGAAAATTAAAATTACATAAGGCCTAGAATTAAAATCTTTCTATTCTGTTCAGTTCTGAATATATTTCTCAGGCTTAATATGGTAACATCAGGCTACATTTTGAAAAGGGTACAAAGGACCAACAGCATAAGACCACACTCTGCCCTCAAGCAGCACAATTTTTACAATTAAAAACAGTAAATGAAGTATGATTCCTAGATAAAACTGCAGTAAATATAATAAAATCATGAATTTTGTTGCACATACAAAATTAATTTAGAGAAAGGTCCGCATATAGGTCATCGGATAAAGACACCTAGATTCTAGCCAGGTTCTTGTAGACGTAGCAACTTGCTCTGCAGCAAATCAATTGTCATTCATTCCATGAAGGCCACATGTTAAAGCGGGGGAAAGTTGAGCTCTGACTTCAAATGATACACCCGCTTTCACCCATCTTTCACCCACTTTGATACCTGTAAGCAAGTCACTTAAGGCTTCTAAACTTTAGTTTCCTCATCAGAAATAATGCCCACCTCAAATAACTATAGAATAAATTAAAGGATATAATACAGATAATGTGAGAATTTTATTAGTGTTCAAAAAAGACAGTCCTCTCTCCCCAGAGCACACCATATCTGCATCCAAGGCAGGGACTATTAAGAGAACCGGGGCACTTTTTCAAGTTGGAGAAAAGCAACAATGACAGTCATAAGAGAAAACTGATAGCACCCATAGTGAATAAGGCTTTTCATGCAAAAATAGGAAAGTAAATACTACTTTAACTTCCACTTATAAAGAGCAAACAGATCTATTGGAGTAAGAGTTTGCTCTGCTGTCAGTCAAAGCTGATTAACTAATTCTGTCTATATACACTTGCTGCTTTTCTGCTTAAAGGGCAAGTTACCTCCTGGTCTTCTGTTGCTTCTTTGCACCTAAGTGCTCAGTCGGTCTGAGGTAGGCTGAATAATAGGCTACCCCCACATACACACACATGCACACACACACAGATGTCCACAGCTTAAACCCTGGAACCTGTGAATGGTATTATCCACGGCAAGAGGAACTTTGCAGATGTGATTAAATTAAGAATCTGTGATGAGGATATTATCCTAGATTATTCAGGTAGATCCAACGCAATCACAAGGGTCCTTCTAAGAAGGACGCAGGAAGATCACAGGGAGGGGAAAACCATGTGACAAGTGTAACAGAGATGGAGTGGTGAGGCCACAAACCAAAGGATGCCTCTAAAAGCTGAAAAGGACAAGAATAGACTTTCCCACAGAAACTCGAGCAAAGAACCCTGCCAACATCTTGCTTTTAGCCCCATGACAATCATTTCAAATTTCTGACTTCCTGAATTGTATATTTGCAGCCACCAAATATGTGGTCATCTGTTACAGTGGCAATTAAGAAACCAATACACCACCAGTGAATCTCCACACTGTTGACAGCTCATCTGTTTTATAAAGCTGAAGTGCATCCCTTGCTTTTGGTTCTTCTGCATTAATAATGATAACAACAGCAGCATCAGATGGCTTTTGTAGAACTCTTGACAATGAGTTAGACATCTTACCTGCACTGTGCTATTCGGGAACTTCTATGAAACCAGTTCACATATGACACATTGAAGACCAGGATTCCAGTTCGGCACAATCTCCTGCCAAAGCCCATCATTTTAACCACTATGATGCTCTGAATCTCTTCCCTCTATTCCGTTGTCTCTCCCTTCCTCTTAGATCCCCATCCCACAGGCAGAAATCACTGGAAAGATGCTTATTTCTTATATTTCTCTAAAGGGAGGTTTTTAAAGAAGGAAGACCTTGACCTATAACTGTGTGTAAACAGTGATGCTACTTTAAGGAAATACACACCTAGAGAAGTTCCAATAGTTTGGCCACTTGATGCAAAGGGCCGACTCACTGGAAAAGACCCTGAGGCTAGCAAAGAAGCATTGAGGGCAGGAAGAGAAATGGGTGACAGAGGATGAGACGGTTGAACAGGATCACTGACACAATGAATGGACATGAGTTTGAGCGAGCTCCGGGACAGAGTGAAGGACAGGGGAGCCTCGGGGGTGCTGCAGTCCATGGGGTCACAAAGAATCGGACATGACTTAGCAATTGAACAACACCACCTAGAAAAAGAGAAAGAAGGGAGGAAAGTAGAGAAACAGAGAGGGAGTGAAGAAAAGAGGAAATTTTTGAAACTCTATCCCCAAGTAAATGTCACTGTTTACTCATATGCAGGGTTTAAGTTAAGAACATCATGAATAGGTGAAGAGAAGTAAGGATAGACACAGTGAAGGATTAAGCATAAACCAAAAAAAAAAAAAAAGAGAGAAATAAAAATAGACACAGTTTGTAGGCAGAACTTACTGAAAGATTAGTCTGACTCAAGCAGTAAATTTAAATTAGGAAAGGATAGGAAGTTTGACACAAGTAAGCTGAGGTCAGTTTTCTAAGAAGCTTAACTGTCAGGAAGAGTTGAGGATGCAAAGCCTTAATTCATTTTTGAGTAGGGGACAAGGAGAAGGTGAGAAAATCAGAGAGGCTTTTTAAAAAAACTTTTATTTTTATACAATTTTAAAGGTTACTTTCCCTTTACAGTTATTATGAACTACTGGCTACATTTCCTGTGCTGTACATACATCCTTGTAGCCTATTTAACACTAAGAGTTTGGACCTCCCACTCCCCTCACTCTATATTGTCCCACCCCACCCCACTGGTAACCACTAATTCATTCTCTATATCTGTGAGCCTGTCTCTTTTACGTTATATTCACTAGCTCGTTGTAATTTTTAGATTCCCTATATTAGCGATAAAATATAGTATTTGTCTTTCTCTGTCTTAGCTATTTCACTTAGCATGTGAGAGGTGCTTGTTTCAACCTCGGCCTTTTTCCACCTGATCTTCCTAAAAGTTTAAGATCAGAATTAAAATTAAAATGAAGATAGTTTTTAAAATATTTACAATAATTCGATAACTATTCCTAATTTTTAAGTGTATAATTTAGAGGTAATAAATATGTAGTTAAATTTTAAATGATTTTGCTACTGAAAAATTGAAATCCTTTGCAGGCATACTTTCATAGACTATACATAGTGTATAACATGACATTTATTCAGCTTTGAGAGGCAATAACCCCCTCCATGGTATTATAAAGCTCTGTTAAATCAGACAACAGTGCTTATCTCTGATGCAGAAAATGGTGATAGAAAAGAAAGCGAACTGACCAAACTGATGACTACTTCATGTATGTCTCTCATTAATCCTTACGGTACTACAGGGGAATTTATTATCTCCAGTTTACAGATGAGGAATCCAAGGCTCAGAGGATTTAAGTAACTCGACCACTTAGAGATATTAATAGAAAAACTGCGTCTGTGCTAAGAAAGTGTCTATTCCATTGGAAGAGAATTAAATTGAAACAGACATTTTAGTTATTGTTTCCTGTTACCCATTCATTTCCTATAAAAACAAACACTTTGATAACGTCAAAAAAACAACTGAACTAGGCTATTTACCAATTTACTGAGGCTTACACACTCCTCCCTCTCTGAAGCAAGTATTAACACATTTCTGTGACAAAGAACAATGTGTCTATACCACAATCTACAGTTGGACAGCAAAGGGTCCCTCAAAGCATCCTTTCAGAGAAAACTCAGAAATAAGTCCCCTCCCCTACCACTAGGCATTGGAACACATTCCCTAAAATTTAATTTTTTTTAATTTAAAAATACCTGGAACCCCACACTACCATACCATATATAAGTTAAGCAAGGTCTTACTATATGGCACAAGGAACTATATTCAATATCTTGTAATAAATTATAATGAAAAGAATCAGAAAAAAGAATATAGATATATACATCTACAAGTGTATAACCAAATCACTTTGCTGTATACTTGAAATTAACACAATATTACAAATCAACTATACTTCAATTATAAAAACCTACTCAGAACCCTAAAGCAAAATGCACATTTTGCAAGTCCAATTTTCTATTCAAACACTGGGGGAAAAAAACATACTGCCTGCTGAAATGTTAATTAATAACTGACTCATACTCTTACTAACCAGAAGAGCCCTTGAGGACACTTTTCCAGAACAAGGCCTCAGTGGCTGTATTTACGGCTTCCTCGTCTCCTAAGTGTCCTATGACAGTTTCATTTCACATTCAGTCCTATCTTCCTTGCTAAAGCACGTGTCTTGAGATTCCGAAACCTTCCCCTCCCCCAACCCCACTCCACCAAAGGTATGTTTCTTTACTAGGAAGCTCTTCAGTTATGTAAATGTGCTGAGAGCATTACCCTGAGAGGGGGCACTAATGAATTCTTTACATCCCTAAAGATCTTAAATAACACACACAAAGCCAGAGATTTTAAAGTCAAAAATGAAAGTTTAACCATGAAAGAGAAATCCATGGGGGAACAGCATTAGACTGCTTCAGGAAAGTAACCCTTGAGCTGTGACCCGCTTATTAATTAGGAGAGGCTGAGGTTCAGAAAGAGAAAATTCGCTAAAATCACATCAGCTACCTTAATAGATTCAGGGGAATTTTCCCTCAATCCACTTGATTAGTAGAGGCTGAAACGTACTATCTTCTACAGGATGATTATGTCGACTGGAACAAAAAAAAAGCACAATGTGAGAATTGTGAGTTAAGCTGTATTTGGGGCAAAATGAGGAGTAGACCTTGGGAGGGAGTGTGTTCATGCATGCGTGCTGTCACTTCAGCCATGTCCAACTCTTTGCAACCCTATGGAGCCTGCCAGGCTCCTCTGTCCAAGAGACTCTCCAGAGCCTGGGAGGCAGCATCTCAAATAGCTCTGAGAAACTGCTCCAAATAGGGAGATGGGAAGGTCAGTACATATGTGATTCCAGTGAAAGGGGAATACATGCAACCAAACACATATTTCTTGCAGAAGGCTATTGCTAGTCACGAGGAGCAGACATCACCATGAAGGATTTTAGTGTTTTTCTAGATGTGAAGAGATGCAAGAATTGGGCTCATAAAATTGTCTCCTAAAAATATCTAACTATCTGAAGACCTGTTCTGCCAGTTTTTTCCAGAGCACAGAGTACCTCATTTCTGATCCCCACCTCCTTTCAGGGGGTGTTGAGGTCAGCATCTGCAGCAGCTCATAATTGAATTCTTGTAGAGATAAACAGCAAGTACCAATTTGTAGGAGACAATTAGAAACAATCTGTATTCATCTAAAATCTTCACTTCTTTGCCTCTTATGTGGGAATGATCGTTCCCCTAGAACCTGACCCTAGATGGTTCTCTGTCTGTTTATTCTGATGATTTAAAAACTGAGCAACTAGCGCTCCTAATGGCTACTCCTAAAACCACATCTCCCTCACTAATGTCATCAGAATGGCAGGGCACACTGATAGGAGCCATCCAATGTGATATCAGGCACGAGAAGCAAGGCTCTTTTAGAAAGCACAGTGAACATACAGGTGGTGGTATTAGAGGGGAATTTTCTTTTTGTTTTCATTTGTTTTCCAAATTTTGAAAATGTTTTATTTATCTAATCAGAAAAGTTACTTTTTAACTTTTCAATGTAAATCATACATCATATCCCATGCTGAAATATAAAGCCAACAGATCTCACTGCAAAGTCCAGTTCAGCCAAAATGGAACAAAACCATTTTGGAGGAATGGGGTCATGGGAAACTTTCGGGCTTGAGAAAGAGGCGTGTGTCATGAGATGAGGAGAATCAGCATTTCCCAAGGGGTCAATAGAGTTAAAAAGTCACACAGAACATTATTAACATCATTCTTATTTGAGGGCAAGAAAAGTTTGATCTGATCCAATGTAAAATGTATTATTTTTGAGTCTTCAATGAACTTCTATGCTGCCAAGATCTCTAGTCAATGGGGAGCTAAGAGTGCAGGCTTCATAGCATCGTGTTCATGAACCTGGTGAATTTACCACAATCCACAGGCCAACTGTATCCTGCAGATACTTCCCACATATTGAGGGCAGGTACCATCGGTAACTAGGGTTTCCATGAACCAAGCTCAGGAAACTGATGTGTAAAAGCCTGATGTCATTTTATTAATTTGCAAAAACAAACAATTGTCTTAGAGACCCAGGTACCTAACTGTGTGCACTAGTCCAACTGCTGCTTTGAGACAGACCTGATCAGGGAGCCAATTCATAACCAGAAAACAATTTTAAGAAGCATGAATTCAAAACTGAGAGAGGTAATGAAAACTAAAGGTATTCATGAAAAGGCAGTTTTCCAAATGCTTTATAGAACCCCTTCAGTTCTGCTGAAATGGTTAAGGTGGAAGGTTTCTGTTCTTCTCATCTTTAATTGTGAAATGAAAACATAGCCTACAATCTTATTTTCAAATTCTTAGGAGAAGTCTCATGTCAGTCCCCAACTACTAAACACAACTTTATATTTTTCACTCTAATTTGCTCTATGTTTTAATTAACAACCCTGAAGCTGCCTTGAAAAGTGTTTCCTACCTTTCTCAGCCTGAGTAAAATCTGCCTCACACTATCTGGTGAAGTCAGACAGTTATCTTATTTATGTCCCAATATCTTGACACAACACAATTAAGGAAGCTGGAAAGTGGAGCACAAAGCAATATTGGGATTGTTTTTCTGATGTTTTCCAGAGGATACTGAGCATTTCTATAATAACGTAAGGAGACTGGGGTCACTCAAGAGAAATTATTGCTTCTACTGTCATATGTCCTTCTTCGTGGCTGGGAAAAATGAATACTAATGTGCTCAGATACATGAATTCAAAAGCTTTCAATTTACTTGGCAGCATCAGTGCCATTAATTTATACTCTCTAATTTAGAATATATGATTTAACCTGCATGCATGCATGCTAAGTCGCTTCAGTTGTGTCTGACTCTGTGCGACCCAATGGACAGCAGCCCACCAGGCTCCTCTGTCCACAGGATTCTCTAGGCAAGAACACTGGAGTGGGTTGCCATTTCCTTCTCCAGCGATTTGACCTGAGATTAACTGAATTTAAATGTAATAAAACCACATTTAAATATTCTATATTAATTTTTGTAATCCCAGACACAATTCAATCTCAAAGTTTTACTACTATTCAAATCATAAATACATTCTGTTGGGTTGGTCAAAAAGTTCCTTCAGGTTTTTCCAAAAGCTGTTATATGATGAGAGAAAGAGAAAAAGAGATGAATTCCTAGATTATCTTGGAAACTGTCTCAACCCTTTGCTTCACTCCTTGGCTGGAACATTTATGTAGCCCCCCAGGGATGGTAAGCATTGATCAAAGTGACTGGCAAGACTGCCTCACTTGTGGGGTCCATTTTTTGAGGGACAGATCACAATATGCCCAGGTGGAAGACTGCTGAGTCAGGCTTGTACAAGTAGCTGCACATCCCTGATAGATGCCCTCAGCAAGCAAGCTTTCAGTGTTTATTTATAAACACAGAGAACACGGGTTATCATTATTTTCAAGAATCTAAGATTCTTAAACACGGCTTATGTGTGGAGGATTCATATTCCAATGAGCTGATCTTTATCAGAACCATGATCTGCAGCTCGGCTTTAGACTCCCTAAAGAACTCAATTATTCTCCTTTTGCCAATATGCTTCACAAATCCAACTCTCACTATGCTGTAAATGAAAAAGCACATAAGAGTGAACAGAATGATCTCCATCTCCATCTCACCCTCTTTCATTTTTTTTTTAATCTTTCTTAAGAAAACATTTTGGCCCTGGTAGACACTCAGGTGCCTGTCAGTTCTATCACCTGAACACATTTCCCTAAAACAAGAGAAATAATACAATGCCAGGTTCAAGAGTGAGCCTACGTATCAAAAAGTAGCTGACAGTCGGCACACTAGAGTTACTCTTCCAGTGGAAAAACCAGGCAGAGCAAACATGAAAAAGAACAGCCTTCTAGGAGATAATTTCCCACAAGCTGTATAAACTTTCTTTAACTAAACAAATAATCCTAGAGATGAACTTTTGTTTTTCTATTTTGGGGACACATCATAACGATTACCTGTGGTTTTTCTCACTGGAAAACTTGACAACAAGACAAAATATGTTCTTTGTTTTTCCCAGCTGAATGTCTCATAAAGATATTTTCAAAATCTAAGTTTTTCCCTTGTGAATGATTTTATAAAATTTAATATCAACTGCATAATCATCAGATCATACTTTGTCAAAGGACAGATCCTCAAGCCATGTCCCAGAAATTCCACCCTGAGATAGGCAAAGCCTTTGTTTGTTAAGGACCACCTTCACAATCTCCCACTCCCCAATATATCTTAATACTCCACGACCTCAAGGTGGGAGGAGCTGCTCTGTGTTAAGTTGTCAGGTGCAAGTTTCATGAAATGTCAATGTATTCTGAGGATTTTCTCTGGGACAACACTCTCAAAATTCAACCTCAGATAATGGAGTAAAGAGATGGAGTGGATAAAGAGCTATAACTGTGTGCTAGAAGGAGCTTGCCTCCACAAGTCATAGAAACAAATCAGAAAAAGATATCAGTGTCCACGTAAGGCCCTGGGCCTCCATCCATATGGATGTATAACTGGGAGAGGCCCAGCCATGGGAGAGACTTAGGTTTAAGCAGTTAGAAGAAGTTTGCTCAGTGTGACTGAATCATCCTCCTACCAAAATGATTTCCCAATATCTCACCTCTTGCCACTTTCTTTCACCTGCCTCTTCTGAAATTTCTGGTCTCCTCTCACACATGAAGTATCTGAGTAGTCTTACCTCCAACTGTAACTTGAATTTGAAACATGGAGCCACTCACCCCTTAAAGATAAAATGATGGTTTAATCAAAGCCTCATCTGAGATGGGCAAGACCTTCTGTCTGCTTCACACCTTTGCTAGAGGAGTGAAATGTCATTGGGGCTTACGGAATGCCCATGTCCTGTATTACAATTGCAAAGAATACAAGGAGAGGAATTTTCACTCTGTTCTCTAGGAATGTGCATTCATTTGTTCATCCCACTTCAACTCTGGTTAAACTTTTACTCAGCCAAGTGGAATGATTCATCAGGTAACACATGGAAATTTGATAGCGTAGTTAGAAAATAGATCCATGGAAAGCATTTCATGGAAACACAACTTCTTCACCAGTCCCTTTAATTGAACCAGGCAAATGAAACAGTATAATGAATTCATACCTTTCTAAAAGGTCCTTTCTAGTCTTAACCTGCCCGAGAGGACATAAGTCATATATGTTCAAAGACCTTTAAAATCAACTAAAGCTTTGAGACTTTTATAACCCCCCATCCCTAAAGTTTGCCTAATTTGCCTCTACTGAAAAAGTTGTTTAATCCCATTATTTTCTCTTATTGTAGTCATCTATTTCAGATACTCTATATCTGATGGTTACAGATACTCTATATCACTTAGCCTATCAGTTCTGACCCTGCTCAGATTTCACACAGCAACCTCATTTTAGCAATATAACCAAATATTTTCATAGTCCCTATTAATAAGAAGTACTCAAGTTTTTCTTTTTTCATGGGTATTAAAATACTTACTTTAAAACTAAGTACGTTTTTTAATAGATACAGTTAAGAAAAGTAGAATAAACTCGTCCTGAGTTTTTATTCAGTCTTTTAGGGATGGACTAGATAAGTACTATTAAAATTAATTTGTAAGAGTACATTCATAATTGTCAATGATACCAACACCAATATTATTTCATTATCACCTCAGTAGTTCTTTAAAGATTCAGACCATCGCATGGGGTCACAAAAAGAAAACATCCTTGCCAATGTGTTTTGACCATGAACCAGAACACATTTAATCTCTTCCTTTACATCTCCAAATATAGATGGCAATCTTTCATTACTGTTCACAAACATATTAAACAGTAACAGCAAACATTTGGAAGTTTGAAGTATAGGAAAGAAAAAGAAAGGTGATGTACTTAATTTTAATTGTTTTGAGATTAATTTCATGAATTTTACACCTAAAGGATTCTGTTTGCTATAGCTCTTACTGTGAATAAATTTTTCTCTTGAAAACTGATAATTAATTCTTCCACCTTGGAAGGCTGAAAAGTCTAGACTTCTGAATATATTTACATGGAAATTAACATTCTCTTCTCCTATTTCTTTGAAATTTCTTTAGAGACTATCTTTCCTCATTCAGTTCTGACTGTATCAAACATCTATTATACAGTTTCCTTTTCTCTATATTCTGAAAGGCTTGGGGTTTAGAGAAACCTCAAGTGTGCAAAAGTCTACAAGCTAAGGACAAGCCAACCAACGTTAACTATGAACTATTTCCTTTAATCCTGCGAACAGTGTTGAATATATTATTAGGCTAACCTCACATAGGCAACTATTTCCTAGTCATCTACAGTTCCCCCTCCATACATACGGCAGCATGTTTCTGCAATCAAAAAAAAGAGAGAGATCTAATAAGGAAGCTGATGGGTATCACTGATTATATTTTCACATGTATTTGGAGTCTGGTAGGCAATGCTAATGTATCAGTGAATGCTAGATAACCATTTGCAATTAGATATCCCAGCTACCGCTTTCTTCATCCCTTCCTTCTTTCTTTTAAATTGCTTTGCCTTTTTCTTTCAATGTCATTTATTTTTCAATCTTTGGACCATTTATTTTCCCATTAAGGTGAAACACAAAGAATGGGTTTCATTACCTCTCAGACAAGAGAAATGTTGGTTGATTGACACCAACATATAGGTTCCCTCACTGGAGAACTCAAAGTCATCTCAACTTCCCATCTTTGAGACAGATTCTTCACAAAAGATAAGTGATTTGAAAATCAAAGGGTCATGTTGCTCAAAGAGGGGGTAAAGGCTGAACTGACAGCTTGGTCTCCATATGAGAAGTGAGCCAGAAGACAAAGGTCTAAGTTTTAAAAAGAAAAAACTAAACAAACAGAAAAGACATATTGACCCAAGTCCAAATATTGATACTATCAGATCTGGCAATGAAAAGATAACCAGAGTCTTTTCCATTGTTTTGCATACATCTTTTTGAGAAGCTCCAGTTTGGACAAAGCAAAAACTGAGAACAAAAGAAATAGAGATAAAAATTATAAAATAAATAGACATCATTTTGTCAAGTTTCTAATTTTTCTTTATGAGGCCCCCTAACAATTTTGTACCACCAGCCATACAAAACGTAAGTGTCATCTGATAGACCTCACCTCTCTCCTCTGGAAAAACTTGTGTCTAAACCATTAATTTCTATACTGTTTTTTCAAGATCACAAGGCAAGATTTTGCTAATGAAGCTTATCAAAATATAACACTGGAAGATGAGACTACAAAATACTGAAGCAAACACAAAAGTGGCAAAGCACCAGAAATGCTACATTGGACTTCAGTCCAGCTGAAGGAAATCTACTCAAGATGAGAAAACCTACACTTTTCTCACACAGATCTATGGACCATGTGAACCAAAAATATACGTTATATTTCTAATTCTCAGGACAAAGTGAACATTACTAAGAGACATACTTTACAATGAATTCATTAAAATGTCAGACCATTTTCAATTCTGACATTTTTGTATTTCAGATTTTTTTATCCTTCAAAATGAAGCACGATGGAGTGACAGAAATATTCCTTAGAGTTTAAAGTAAATAGAGCACCTCCTTTTTCCTAACTCATTGTTAATTCCATCAACAAAATTATATCTAGAATTTCCTTTGTCATTTGTAAGCAATCATGTGAGATGCAAGAAGAATTTAGTAGAGTCTATCTATGGTCTCCAGAAGATTATGATCTAAAAGGACTGAGCAGATGGATGTGTCAAAGGCCACCCACATTGCATGGCCATTACAGATGCTAAGAGTTCAGAGGAAGGAAGACCATTTCCAGCTGGTTTTGGTCAATGAAGTCTCTTTGGAAGGGCTTAAGGAGGGCAGTATGCAATTTTCATCATTTTTTTCAAATGATGGATGAAACAGAGGATGATACAAATCATACTGATGATACCAACACAAAACGTAGAGTCAAAGAAGTACAAGGGTCTCATCTGTGTACTCCTGTCTTGGTTGTTATAAGGAATAAAGGAGTGAAGTAGTTTGGAATGGAGCCTGATAGATGCAAGAACTATGTACATATTCATCATTACTATGGAAAATAGTTGGCACACTACTTAGATCATGGGGCAGATGGACCTGTTAGTCAGGTGTCCCACAGGTAAATGCAGGAGAGATGAGAGGTTACTCAAGGACTCCAGGGACGTGCTCTTGAACTAGGGACACTGACCATAGACCAATGTGGACAATAGGGGCTGATTTCGTAAACTGTCTTCTTTAATTATCAAGTAATAGCAGTATTCCTGGAGAAGGAACTGGCAAAACATTCTAGTATTCTTGGCTGGGCAGAATCCCATGGACAGAGGAGCCTGGCGGGCTAGAGTCCACAAAGCCACAAAGAGTCAGACACGACTAAGTGACTAAACAACAATAGCATTATTGGAAAAAACCATTCTTGTAAATCACAATTTTACTACCTGAACAAAACAAGTATTTTCATTGCTTTGTATTCCCTTCCAGGGATTTGTCCATATGGCTGAATATTTTTTACCTAGAAGTTGTCATACAATTTTGCACTCAGACTTTTTTCACTGAACATTCTAACATCGAATATATCTTTCTGCTTTTTAAAATCTTTTTTAAGGAAACACACTTCCCTAGAAGACAGAATTAGACCTGCAACAGCCACTCAGGAGATTAAAAGCAGACACTGAAAAGAATTTTGTCTCTGCAAGAGTAGCTAAAAACAGAAATTATTTCTTGATGAGTTTTTATAAATACACTTCTCTGGAAGGTCCTTCAGCAAATGGCGCATGTTCCATGTCTTAAATTTTTCAGAGCAACACCAGCCACAAAATTTTGTCTTACTGTCTTTCTCCCCTCTCTGCCTTCCCCTTCCTCCTCATCTTCAGGACACTCAGACATGTCAGACTTATCTTGATCTGATTCTATATTTTTAGCGAATTGTCTGGAATCCCAGTCTTTCCTCACTTACTTCAATGTGCACTCAGGCATTGTGCTCAACCTCTCTAAGCCTTCGGTTTCATTCCCTGTAAAATGAGAGGAGTATGAATACATCCACAGAGGATTGCTGTAATAAATCAAGGAGGGATTCCATGAGAGGCAGCATGTATCATGGTTAAACGCACAGACTGAAACCATTCTGCCCAGATTCAAATTGTGTTCTACCCCTCCCTATGGAATCTTGAGTAGGTTATCAAACATCTTGCCTCAGTTTACTCAGCAGTACAATGGGAATGACAGTAATAATGGCTTCTGTGTTCTTCTGTGTGGGTTGTGATGAGGAACAAAGGAGTAAAGTAGCTTGCAGAGGTGCCTGGTACATGCAAGGGCTAAGTAACTATTCATCATTACTATGGAAAATGGTTGGCACACTCTTTAGATCATGGTAAGCAGCCAACAAGTGCTAACTATAGATATTACTTTCTTATATTCAAGGAGAATACTTTCACCAGCTCTGGTAGTCAGTATTCATTTCATTACTAAACACAAGGAATATCAGTCAGTTCAGTCGCTCAGTCGTGTCCAACTCTTTGCACCCCATGGACTGCAGCATGCCAGGCCTCCCTGTCCATCACCAACTTCCAGAGTTTACCCAAACTCATGTCTATGGAGTTGGTGATGCCATCCAACCATATCATCCTCTGTTGTCCCCTTCACCTCCCGCCTTCAAGGTCTTTTCCGATGAGTCAGTTCTTCGCATCAGGTTGCCAAACTATTGGAGTTTCAGCTTCAACATCAGTCCTTCCAATGAATATTCAGGACTGATTTCCTTTAGGATGGACTGGTTGGATCTCGTTGCTATCCAAGGGACTCTCAAGACTCTTCTCCGAGACCACAGTTCAAAAGCATCAATTCTTTCGCTCTTTATAGTCCGACTCTCACATCCCTATATGACTACTGGAAAAACCATAGCCTTGACTGGATGGACTTTTGTTGGCAAAGTAATGTCTCTGCTTTTTAATATGCTGTCTAGGTTGGTCATTAACTTTTCTTCCAAGGAGCAAGCATCTTTTAATTTCATGGCTGCAGCCACCATCTGCAGTGATTTTGGAGCCCCCCAAAATAAACTCTGCCACTGTTTCCATGTTTTCCCCATTTATTTGCCATGAAGTAATAGGACCAGATGCCATGATCTTAGTTTTCTGGATGTTGAGTTTTAGGCCAACTTTTTCACTCTCCTCTTTCACTTTCATCAAGATGCTCTTTAGTTCTTCTTCACTTTCTGCCATAAGGATGGTGTCATCTGCATATCTGAGGTTATTGATATTTCTCCTGGCAGTCTTGATTCCAGCGTGTGCTTCATCCAGCCTGGCATTTTGCATGATGTACTCTGCATGTAAGTCAAATAAGCAGGGTGACAATATACAGCTTCAGTGTACTCCTTTCCCTATTTGGAACCAGTCTGTTGTTCCATGTCCAGTTTAACTGTTGCTTCCTGACCTGCATATGAACCTCATTAATTTAACCAAATGGTTACTATAATATTTACCAAGTGCCAGGCACTGTTATTGGAGAAGGAAATGGCAACCCACTCCTGCACTTTTGCCTGCAGAATCTCATGGACAGAGGAGACTGGTGGGCTACAGTCCAGGGGGTCGCAAAGAGTCGGACACAACTGAATCAACTAAGCACAAGTACAGACACTGTTATAAAGCACTTCACAAACAGGAGCTCACCCCCATGAAACCGGTACTGTTGTTTCTTCCACTTTACAAAAGAGAAGAGTGAAGCCCACACATCCCTAGGACTCCAAGTGATGAATCCGTCCCAGTGCTAGCAGCTGACAGAGCTGGGATTTGAACTCAGGCTCTCTGGCTCTAGAAATCAAGTTCTTTACCATGGACTGTGTATTTTCCAAGAAAGCAAGACGTTCAACCCACAGGCCCTTTTCTCATGCAATCTCCTGGGCCACATGCCAAGCACCGTAAGCCCCATCTCAACACTAAAGATCTATGGGAATGAGGTCTGTAAACATTCAGGCTCCATGCCAGTGGCCACTTTGGTTTGTATTGCCAGGCTCCTCCAACCCCCCACCCGGCAGAGGCCACACACAGAAGCCTCACAGTTTAGGAGAGTCTGGGAAATTCGAAAAACAGAAGGCAGATGAGAAGCAGCAGGGAGTTTCATCCGTTAATGTCTTCACACAGGGACCTAAATGCTGATTGAGGGTATGTTGCCCTCCATTGAGGAGAGACCAACTCCCGCTGGCAGGAAGCTCGGCGTTGACAACAACCACTGAAAGGGAGGCAGTGAGTCTGCCAGCTGGGATAGACATCTGGCAGAGGATCACAGGGACACCCCACCAGCCCGTCCAACCCGGAGCTGGATTTAAACTCATTTCCCCTTAGCAGTATGCAAGAGCTTGCCCAGTCCACTGCTGGGAGAATAGAGCTAAAGAAACACATTCAGAAGCAATCAGTTCCAAGGTAGAAAGGGTGGAACTTCTAATGATGCATCATTAGTGAGTTCTCCTGACCAGAACATGACTGAGGCTGGCCAGAGTCTTTTGATCACCTTGGTTTAAGGCTTTGTCTCCATATAAGCAGAGAGGAGGAGGTTATCTTGACAATTTACTAACTAGCTCCAACCTCAGTACCTCCCTTTCTCTCACTCACACACACACACACACAACTGTTAAAAAAACAAATATCGCAACATGGATGGATTTAAAATTTATCATACTAAGTAAAGTAAGCCAGACAGAGGGAGATAACTATCATATAATATCTCTTATATGTGGAATCCAAGAGAGAGAGATACAAATGAATTTATTTCCAAAACAGACAGAAAGAGACAACAGACATAGAAAAAAAACTTATGGTTACCAAAAGGGAAAGAGGGGCAGGGGAAATGGATAAATTAGGAGGCTGGAATTAACATATACACATTAGTGTATGTAAAATAACCAACAAGGACCTACTGTATAGCACAGGGAACTATATTCAATATTTTGTAATAATCTTTAAGGAAAGAGAATCTGAAGGACATATGTTAGGTTGGCCCAAAAGTTTGTTCTGGTTTTTCCATAAGATGTTGTGAAAAAATCTGGACAAACTTTCTGGCCAATCCAACATGTATACATACGTATGTTGTTGTTTAATCACTAAGTCATGTCCAGCTCTTGGCGAGCCCATCAGGGAAGTCCATATATACGTATATGTCTGCATATTTATGGGTTTCCTGTGTGTCTCCCTGGTGGAGCAGCAGTAAAGAATCCACCAGCAATTCAGGAGTCATGGGTTCAATTCCTGGGTCAAGAAGATCCCCTGGAGGAAGAAATGGCAAGCCCCTCCAGTATTCTTGCCTCGGAAATCTCATGGACAGAGGAGCCTACTGGGCTACAGTTCAGGGGCTGCAAAAGAGACACCACTCAGCGACTGAACAACAACACATGTTTGTACAACTGAATCACTGTTGTACACCTGAAACTAACAAGATTCTGAAAACTGACTTTGCTTCAATTTTTTAAAAAAAGCAAAAGTCTTAATTATCAGCCTTTAAAAAAAAATCACAGAGGTTATTTTGCTTTGGTGCCTGAATTATCATCTAAGTGACCTACTCAAGATCTCATCTTCAATTTCTAGTCAACGAAATCCCCAGCTTAGATTCCCCACGCATTCTGGTTTGGACTGCGTTTCAGGTTCAGCCCTGTGCTCCCAACTTCAGACCCTGGTCCTGAGCCCCACTGCCCTTGGCATGCTGAAATTTCTCAGCTAGTCCAGTTCCCTGCTTTCCTTCCGACCCCTGTAACTACAACAAGTGGCCCTGCCGCTCTAACTCGGCCACTCCATAGCTGTCCCCGACATCCATGCTCCCCCCTCCTCAGAACCCGTTGCTTCCCAGTCCCTGCCCCTCAGCCCACCTCATCACAGACCCATGAAAGACTCTGCTTCTGGTGACCTATGTCAACTGTATTCTCAGTCAAACCTAATCAGGCTTCCCATTTGACTGTCAGCTTCACATGGCCCTTTAGTTTGAACATTCCCTTAAACTCAAGAAACACTCTTTCTTTAAGGCCCTAGCCCTGCAGAAGCTTCATGGGTGGGTCAAACTGAGTCACTTTTCCTTCCACCTCCCACCAAAGATTGACACCTCGGCCTCTGTAACCAGCTCGGACCTGTCTGAGTTAAGCAAGTCTTCTGTTTCCCTGAGGGGGTCATTTTAGATTTGGAAATGGTATCATATTAGTAGATATCAAAGTAAAGTAAGTCCTGCAGACTGGAAATGCTGAGATTTTAAAAAATTAGGAAACACAACTGAGTTTTACCATAAATGTCTTTCATTGAAAAATTCACACCAAAAAAAATATTCTAAAGACTATGTGGAGCTGGGAATACAAGGGTAGGATGGGAGCATGGAAGAACAGTGAATTATCTTTGGATGGCATTAGGAAAATAGCGTATGTCCTCAGCAGGGTTAACTGCATAGATAAACAATGGAAATAACCTACTTAAGGAACCAACAACATAGAGAATCTTGGTATTAAAAAATGGAACAACAAGTTTTAATACCAAGATTAAACTACACTGCAATTAAATATGAGCATTTTCTGCTATCTCAAAGCCAATTTTGAGTATGGCCCTGTACCCACACTTGTACATAATCAAGAGACTATTTATTCATAAATTGAACAGCCTATGAATATAGCTTCTATCTTCTTTTATTATCCTGGCAACTAAATTCACTTATAGTTTCATTTTTAATAATGCTAATGCAACCAATTAAAATGTAAGTAATATAGTCCACTTGTTTTATTCTTTCAACTCCCCAGCTATGAGCTGGTAGGAGCTCTGGGAAGCACAGCTTCAGTGCGCATGCCACCTGTAATTCACAAGCCAGTAGTAGGGGAGCTTGTCGATTACAATCCCTGTATTTGGAAGATGGACAGGGAGGCCTGGCGTGCTGCAGTTCATGGGGTCGCAAAGAGTCAGACACAACTGAGTGACTGCACTGAACTGAACTGAAGTGAAGATTCACTCTCACGGCCCCTGAGAAATTAACTCATTAGTTCAACATGTGGATGTTGTCTATGTACTCAAAAGTTACTTGGCTGAAAGTTGTGGGAGATACAAAGATGGTTAAGACCAACTTCTGTAACTCAGGCCCAAGTGATTCAAACATGAGGCAGAGTTTATTTTGTGCCAAATATGGCAAAGGCAAAGGGAGCCTACAGCCCTTGAGTGTGGCCAGGATACTAAGGCCTCCCCATCCCTGGCAGACATGGAACTTCTCTGAGAGCCAACTATGACTCAAAGGCCTGCAGACAGCTTTGCTGAGCCCTCTTACATCACACAGGGGTCAAGGTCATGACCACCCAACAGTTTTTCTTTCTCTCCTTCACTGTGGGTCAAATTGGTATCAATCTCCACACCCTCACCAGCATCTACTATTTATAGACTTTTTGGTCTTTCTGGTCTTTTTGGTCATCCAGTTGGAGTCAGATGGTCTTTCTGACTCCAACACAGTACAGCATAGGGAATTATACTTAATATTCCTTAATAACTTATAAGGGAAAAGAATCTAAAGATTGATACATAACTAAATCATTGTGCCATATATACCTTGAAACCAGCGTGATACTATAAACAAACTATACCTCAATTTAAAAAAATATGAATAAAAGAAAAAAACTGGTATTAGTCTGACAAATCCCTCAGCTTTATCCAGCTAACTCCCTGTTTTTCTCTCACAGCTATTTTCCTAATAAAGTTCTTACATAGTTAATCCCATCTTGGCCTCTGCCTCTCAGAGGACCAGGACTGACACAATTTCCTATCTGACATAACTGCACATTTTTCCTTTTAAACTTTATGCTGTGGAAACCTTGCCTCAATCTCTACTTTAACAACCAGTTCAAATATCAACAACTGTTAACCCTTCAGTGCGCAAGCATTCTCTCACATGACCACAGGAAGCAGATGTGACTATCATTCCCATTTTTTTCAAGATGAGAAAGACAGACTTAGTTAAGTAACCTGCCCAAAGTCACCCAGTTAATAAAAGACAGAGACAGGACTTCTACCCATAAAATCTATGTTCAGGGCATATCCTTTTAACCACTATGCAAGGCTGCTCAGTAATTAACCTACTAAATCAAATGCATTTATATAAGTTTGCAATCTTTGCATCTATTCAAAAGTTCACTGAGACTCACCTTATTGTTTGCTCAGCTATTCCTCAAAGTGGCCCTGAAACTCCCAAACAGTTTAGGATGAGCGTGGACACTGCACACAGCTCTGAATTAGGAATATGTTTTGTTGCTGCAGACATTTCTGAATTTTTCAATATATTGTGAGAGATCACCATGTGCCAGGCACCGGGCTATGAGAATATCTGTTCTTTCTTTAAGGAAGTGAAATTTTGAAACAGAGGAGCTCTATGTAAGTTAAGGTTCCACTACTGAAGGATTCTAAACTCCCAACCACCATTTTGCCACTTGATTGTCACAAAAACTATTCTTGGATCAATTTTTTCCCCTCCCAGCCCCATTACTCAGCTTTTTCTTGATTCAGAATCATTAGTTTTCATGAGTTTCCCTCTGTGAGGATCCTGATGCTTGTATTCATCAGAAACAGCTAGTTAGAACAGAAGGGTCAAGCACATGTCCAGCCTCCATGCAGGGGTCATTTTGATGCTTATCAGCCATTTCCACAATGACGTGGAAGTGATCAAAATCAAGGTCAAACATGAATGGGAACAACCGCTGTTAAACTCTCAAACACCAGGTACCATCTATTGGTGACCATTGATTACACACTGCACAGGATCAAAATAATCGGTGAGGAAGCAGTGGAGAATAGTGGAAAGATGGACTTTAGCATCAGACAGACGGGTTTGCATCCTCCTCTACCGTGACTGACTCAGACCACAGGCACATTACTTAACCTTTCAGAACCCCCATTTCCTTTCTTATCCGATCTTCATGAGAACTGAACAAGGTATTACAAGTGGGTGCTCAATAAATGCCTCCTACTAGCACTACACCTCTATAACCCCCACCAGGCTGTCAGTTCCTTCCAGCCCCATCTCCAGGTCACGTAGTCTCAGCACATAGCAAGTGCCTGGCACAAGACAGATGTGTTGTTCTTATTTATGAAATGAATGAATGAATGGTTTGTAATCTAGACAGTGGGCTCTCCACATGTAAATTCACATGGTGATCTTCCAGACCAAATCTATCTTCATCCATGATTCATAAAAGCAATTCTAATAACTCTTGGATCTAATTCCAAGATCCCGGCTTACTCTGAAAGGCCAATGCACATAACTTTAGAATACAAAGAGAAAATTTTGATTTGTCACCTTGCAACAGCATTTAAGCATGAAAGGACTGAAGATGAGGTTTGACAATGGGAAAGCCAGGGAGATTATAAGGGAAAGAGAAAAGATGAAAGCAATGGTAATTTCATCTTTAAACGGAGTTTGTTCAAAGCATAGATTTAATAAATTATAGCAGCAAACAGTTACATGGCAATTTCCATCTTCAAGGCTCTGGATCAACTGTTAGCAAACTCTCTTTCCATGCAAATGAGGAATACTGATACCATTTGACAGCTGGGTAAGTGAAGATAAAGACCCTCAATCACATTTCCAGTGTTGCACAAGAAGCTCAGTAACAGTCAAGATGAGGGTCCAGACTTATGCTCATAGCACTGGACCTTCTTTGATCATAAGATAATGTAAAGAAAAGATCAATTCAGTGGTGGGGTATAAGAAAGCAAAGAGAGAGAAAGAAGAGGAAAGAGGAGAAAAAAAGAGAAAGAAACAGAACAGAGAACATTTACTGAATATTCCCAAGGATATTACACACATTATTTCATTTACTTCTCAAAGCAAGCCTTGGTTTGGATATTACTGTGAGAAAACTCAGCCTAAGAAATGCTAAGGCATTTGTCCAAATTAAACTGTTGGTGAAAAAGTTAAGATTCAAACCCCAGTTCTGTCTGACTCTAGAGTCCAGGATTTTCCCAACATCCTTGTCTGCAAGATGTCCACAAGATAATGAGGCATCTGATACCAGGCAGGAGTGAGTATGTGGGTAGGCATCTGCACATGTGAGTCAAATGAGATCATGCAAGAGAAACACTCTGCATTATAACCCAGTTGGCCTCTGTTCCAGATGTTGTATGCAAAAATAGTTTCTGCTTATTCATTTGCTTAATATTAGGCTCATAGTTTGCATACAGCAATTAGGAAAAACAATCTCCAATTCCCCTGTTGGAAGATTTGAAGCTATCCTAGCCAGGAAAAATGAAACATTTAGTTTCACCTTTAACATCCCCACCACTGTTGAAGGGATCAATGATTATTGCAGGTTTACAGATCAAAGAGTTATTTTCTCAGTGTGGGTAGATGTTAGAAAATGGAATCCTGGAGGTGAATGATGTGGGTCAACTTTTGGTTCCCCTACTTATCAACTGTGTGTCCTTGGGCTAATTATAGCTATTTCCAGCCTCAGCTTTCTCATCTGTAAAATGGAGTATAATAGTACTGTAGATGCCAGAAGGTGATCATGAAGATTAAATGTGTCAATATATGTTCAAATGCATAGCAAGTGCAAAATAAAAATTAGTTATTAGACTTATTACAAAGTACATCACTTGCTTACTTTTTAAGTCTGATTCTCTCATTACTGGACTATGCTAATGTACCCTAGAAGTCTCACTATCCACCACAGATTGTTTTAATCAAAAAGAGACATCACTGTCAAAGAAATGAACTTGATCGTTTTTAAACAACATGTCCCCACAGTGAAACATACCAAACTGTTCCCTCATAATTCCATTCATGTATGTGTCAGCATTGACTTTTACTTCAATTCATAATGGCATTTACAACCTCCAAGCTGATAAATACAGACTCATAGCAGAATAATGATCAGTAAAGTGGCTATCATCTGGTCTTATTCTATTCTTCTGTCTACTTTTCTTCACCAATCTCTCCTTACAAAGGAGAACTTTTGCCTTCTATCACTGATATAAATTTGTAAAACTATTATCAAGGTATTTTGAAGCACTTCTTGCTCACTTAAAATAATATGAAAAATAAAATAAGCATCAAGCTCTCTAGAAATGTAGGGGGTACTGGTGTATGGCTAGTGATTTTTAAATGCCTCACCTTCTAAAAGCAAACTGGAGCAATGGGAAATCCTTCAAGTTACTTAAAGATATAGAATAAAAGAGTTTGCCAAGGCTTACTATACTCAAGTGGGGGAGATGGCCACAAAGGAAAGGGCTTTTGAAATATTAAAGAAAAGGTAAAACTCTGCAGCACTTCTGATTTCCAAATCACAAAGGGAATATCCAGAACAGGAAGAAAACATCAAGAAGTCATTGCAAAACAGTGCACATACCATCCTCCCAGTCAGTGACAGTAAGGAGAAAATATAGGATCAGCTTAAAAAAAAAAAAAAACCAAGAAACACCTCTCTAAGGGTATTCTATTGATGTACATTCATTTGCTAAAGACCTCTTAATTCTTCTGGGTTCCTGAAACTGTCAGAAAATCTACAAGTGTGAAGAGTGTTGTATAAGCAAAATGAATGTCTTCATCGCCAAGTATGATGTTTTAGGCCTTATATATGCCTATATTAGCAGGATTATTTTAAATGAAAATATAAATCTGTTACCATTTACATTCTTCAGCCCACCTGACTTTAAGTCATTATTTCAGTCTGGCATTTATCCTGGGGTTGTAAAACAAGCATTCTCATCCATGCATGAATTCCACGCTGCAGTTTATCCTGACTAACCACCACCTACGATTTGAATGTAATGATCTAGTCAATTAAATAAACACTGAAAAACAAACAGAGCACTGTTTGCTTTCAGATTTCTCACAATCTGACCCTCTGAATAAGAATGATACATGGGTGTGTGTGTGTGTGTGTGAGACAGAGAGAGAAAAAAGGGAGAGATTAAAAGGACATCCCTGCATCTCTTTGGTAAATGTAAGACATCCTTTCTACTGGAAATAGTTCTTTTGTTTCCAAACACTTGAGACTAATTGCTGTTTTGCTAGGAGAGGTCCAGGGTATTATTTTCTGCCACACTGGGGCTGAGTATCATTGTCCCAACATTCTCTCTGAGCCACCACCCATCTCTGCAAAGGCAAATCTCCCTAATGAGATGTGGCGGAGAGAAAAGAGCCCTGAACTAGAAATCTGGACACCCAGGGGCCAGAAGCATAAATGCTATTAATTAGTTTGTGGCCAAGGGCAACTCACTTAACCCCCTCAAGGCCTTGGAATCCTCTATTAAATACAGGAAACTGGAATAATCATTAGTTAAGGAAGATTACAACTGTCAACTTCTTTGGTTTGGCTGTGTTAACAGGAACGAAGGCCCTCCTACATGTTCTCTAAATGAGAGCATAACTGGGCCACTGCTGCTTCTGAGCTCTGAATGGCACTGGCTGGCTTAAGGTGGAATCCAAAATATCTCTGCATTCATGTGGAAGTGGGCAATGTCAAGGGCATCCTCGTAAGCATGCTGAATTTGATGTGCTGGTGAGGATCCAAAACAAGGTGCCCTTAAGTAGTTGGTGACAACAGCTTTAGGCATCAGAAGAGGAATGGAAGCTGGGCTACAGGGAACAAGTCAAGCTATGGGAGTGGATGAGTGAACTTGAAGGGTGAAAATGGAAAATACACACACACATACACACTGATAAAAAATACGAAGAAATAAAGAAAAAGAGGCACTCAGTGGTAAAGAATCTGCCTGCTGATACAGGAGACAATGGTCATGACTGATCCCTGGGTCATGAAGATCCCCTGCGGAAGGAAGTGGTAATCTACTCCAGTATTCTTGCCTGGGAAATCCCATGAACAGAGGAGCCTGGTGAGCTACAGTCCATGGGATCACAAGAGTCAGACACAACTTAGCGACTAAACAATAGGCAGGCAACAGTCTGGGTTCTTTGGGCATGGACTGAGCTTAATCCTTCTTTCTGAACCGTACATCCCCTCCTCAATTTGTACTCTGCCACAGAGAGCCAGAGCAGAGCAAAGCCTAGTAGCAAATCAAGTAGGAACTAACACAGTGTATCACAGTGCATGTCTCAGAAAGTCAATACCTAAAATGGCCTGTCCACATAGTGGGGTCTGTGTGAAAGCATTCATTCATTCAACAGATATTCACTGAGCACCTACTGTGTGGCAAGTGCTTTTAAATACAAGAGACATGAGTAAGCAAAATTCTGCTTCTTAGCATACACCTTGTGGTAGAGAGAATGAGACCAGCAATAAAATAAACCAGCTCTGCGTGCTGTGAGAGAAATGAGAAAGGTTTTAGAGACAGAGAGGGGCTGATCTGAGTAGGTTTGTCAGGCCTTTGCTTATCTGGGGCCCCAAGGGGAAACTGATGGTCCACCGTATCAGCTGTTGGGGTCACTGACATGAACCTTGTTTAGTTGCTCACATTCATACTCACTGGCTATATAGACAGCTGTCCCCAAGAATCCATGTTGCTCAGGACCAAATCAGTAGCAAATTTAGCCACTGAGCAGAAAAAGAGTTCAAAAGGGGTTATACGGTAGCCTAGTATGTAACAGATGAAAGCTTCCAGCCTCCCAGCCTTCATGCTGGTTTGTTGATGAGTTTTTAATTTCTTCCTCATGGCCTCTTGGATGAAATACCAAGTAAGGGGAAAATCTAGGAGGCATTCATTTGACCCCTAAAAACATGGAAATTTCTGCTCTTCCTTGACACAGATAAGAAAGGAACCTGATCAAATAATATCTGTATACTTCTTTAAAACACATATCCTCCTCTATGAAGAAGAGCTTTTTATTTCATGATAGATAACTTTGTCATTGTTCTGGGATTCCTATTTGATAATTCAAATCTTAAATTTAGGCCACTGGATTAAATCTATAATGAAGCATGAAAATATATACATACTTGTGTGTGAGCATGACACTCTAATACAGCATAAAATTAAAGAGCAACCATAAAAATTCTATTAATGGACAGAAAGATTAAATGTCTAAAAGATGTTTATCTCGGCCATTCTTGTAATGACCTTATCATCTCCTTAAGACTTCTGTTAAAGTGTACCTGTTACCTTGTCAAAGAGATGACACCTGGAATAAATGCATTCTGAGGCAAAGGAGAAAGGCTGGTCCAATGCTGGGAGGCATTCTTAAGAATGTCTTAAGAATTCTTAAGAAAGCATAGATCCAGCTGGTCAGTATACAGAGGAAGTCAAGAGCTGGCACACCCATCACAGTGAGAGGCTATCGAGTACCTTGGAGAGAAGACACTGCTGAGAGGCATGGAAGACTTTAAGAGAAATACAGATCCGGGAAGTCAGAGTTGTCAAGAGACCTTAAAATTCAGCAAGCCAAGACTCTTCCTTGTAGAGAACTTGGCCTCTGAGAGAAAAGGGCCAATGACATAAAAGCTTAAAGTTGGAAGAGACCTTTGAGACTGGGCACAATCCTCAACATTAGTGTTTCCTACACTCATCTGGGCCTAAGAATCCTCAGAGGTGTTTGTGAAAAACCTCATAGTCCTTTCTCTTCCCCACCACCAAAAATTCTGATTCATCACATCTTGAATTATCCTCAGAAAGTTGTATTTTTAAAAAGAGATTTGTATTATCTAGAGAATGTGAGAAAGATTCCTCTTGATGATGCATGAAGCTTGTCTATTAGATTCTTTCTTCATCATGTGGCTCTGCATGAACTCATATGTGCCAAGACTTATCATTCTTTAGTTAATAAATTCAGTCAGTCAGTTCAGTTCAGTTGCTCAGTAGTGTCCGACTCTTTGTGAACCCATGGATGGCAGCAGGCCAAGCTTCCCTGTCTATCACCAACTCCCAAAGCTTGCTCACACTCATGTCCATCAGGTCGGTGATGTCATCCAACCATCTCATCATCTGTCATCCTATTCTCCTCCTTCTTCAATATTTCCCAGCATAAGGATCTTTTTCAATGAGTCAGTTCTTCGCATCAGGTTGCCAAACTATTGGAGTTTCAACTTCAGCACCAGTCCTTCCAATGAATATTCAGGACTGATTTCCTTTAGGATGGACTGGTTGGATCTCCTTGCCATACAAGGGACTCTCAAAAGTCTTCTCCAACACCACATTTCAAAAGCATCAATTCTTTGGCACTCAATTTTCTTTAGAGTCCAACTCTCACATCCAAACATGACTACTGGAAAAACCATAGCTTTGACTAGATGGACCTTTGCTGGCAAAGTAATGTCTCTGCTTTTTAATATACTGTCTAGGTTGGTCATAACTTTTCTTCCAAGGAGCAACTGTCTTTCAATTTCATGGCTGCAGTCACCATCTGCAGTGATTTTGGAGTGCCCAAAAATAAAGTTTCTCACTGTTTCCCTATCTATTTGCCATGAAGTGATGGGACCAGATGCCATGATCTTAGTTTTTTGAATGTTGAGTTTTAAGCCAGCTCTTTCAATCTCCTCTTTCACTTTCAACATGAGGCTCTTTAGTTCTTCCTCATTTTCTGCCATAAGGGTGGTGTCATCTGCATATCTGAGGGTACTGATATTTCTCCCAGCAATCCTAATTCCAGTTTGTGCTTCATCCAGCCTGGCACTTCACGTGATGTACTCTGCATATAAGTTAAATAAGCAGGGGGACAGTATACAGCCTTGACATACTCTTTTTCCTATTTGGAACCAGTCTGTTGTTCCATGTCCAGTTCTAACTGTTGCTTCTTGACCTGCATACAGATTTCTCAGGAGGCAGGTCAGGTGTCTGGTATTCCCAACCCTTTCAGAATTTTCCACAGTTTGTTGTGATCCACACAGTCAAAGGTTTTGGCATAGTCAGTAAAGCAGAAGTAGATGTTTTTCTGGAACTCTCTTGCTTTTTCAATGATCTGATGGATATTGGCAATTTGATCTCTGGCTCCTCTGCCTTTTCTAAATCCAGCTTGAACATCTGGAAGTTCACAAACTGTTGAAGCCTGGCTTGGAGAATTTTGAGCTTCACTAGCGTGTGAGATGAGTGCAATTGTGCGGTAGTCTGAGCATTCTTTGGCATTGCCTTTCTTTGGGACTGGAATGAAAACTGACCTTTTCTAGTCCTGTGGCCACTGCTGAGGTTTCCAAATTTGCTGATATAATGAGTGCAGCACTTTCACAACATCATCTTCTAGGATTTGAAATAGCTCAACTAGAATTCCATCACCTCTACTAGCTTTGTTCATAGTGATGCTTCCTAAGGCCTACTTGACTTCACATTTAGGATGTCTGGCTCTAGTCCAGTGATCATACCATCATGGTTATCTGGGTCAAGAAGATGTTTTATGTACAGTTCTGTGTATTCTTGCCACCTCTTCTTAATATCTTCTGCTTCTGTTAAGTCTATACCATTTCTGTCCTTTATTGTGCCCATATTTGCATGAAATGTTCCCTTGATATCACTAATTTTCTTGACGAGATCTCATGTCTTTCTCATCCTATTGTTTTCCTCTATTTCCTTGCATTGATCACTGAGGAAGTCTTTCTTATCTCTCTGTGCCATTCTTTGGAATAAATTCACTACTTCTTTTCAAACGCACTGCTGAGCATGTGATACATGTCAGGGACTACATGTGTGGCTATCAGAATGGTTAGGATGTAATCCCTGCCCCCAAGGATCTGGCCTCGGGACAAGCTCTAACATGTCCGTGGTGCTACAACAATGGCTCATGAACAAAATACCCAAAGTCTGAGTTACCTAGAACAGGAGGTTCACACTGCACTTTCCTTGATGCTGTCTACACTGGGAGGCACTTTTTGGTAGTTCTAAAGTCACATGCTAGTTCTAAAGTCACATGCTAGTTCTAAAGTCATAGACCTCATTAATTAGAGTCAAGACTTCTGGTCTTAATTCCATATATTTCTACTACACAGCTGTTTTCCCACTTTAAAAAATTACCTAGAATTTAAGTTCTTATGCAGTCCTAACAGCCCCAAATAACGGAACTACTAATACAACCCATACCTGAAACTTCATTTTGTGCTTGACACAAATCATTTCTTTCAACAGCAATAAAAATTCACAGGTAATATAGAAATTGTGTTTGTTGAATGAATCCCAAAGAGGTCATCTTTCCATGAGTCTCAATACAGGCAGGACTCTATGAC